>NC_051210.1:10403946-10483935 GCF_015220075.1 Falco rusticolus
TGACCAAGTAGTGGATGAACAATTCTGTCCTATTGGTTCTCACTTGTAATCTGTGACCATTGCCTTTGGAAAGAAAGGGCCCATTAATTCAAAGGCTATTAATTTTTTTTTACAAACAACAAAGGAAAATTCTTTGTAGATCTACCATGCCGTTTCCTGTGGATGCTGCTAATGGTGATGCTAACTTGCCTGTTTAAGAGCCACCAAAGGAAAGCACAAATGCTGTAGGCCTGACCGACTGCCCTCTTTGCTCATATATCAAGCTATGCATAATATGCATAAAGCGGGTATTTCCAAACCTGTCCTGCCTTCCTCTTAATTCCTGGCGTTAATGACTTGAGTACAAGAAGCTATACACATCTAACTTAGGGTCTGCACTTCCAGCTATTTTGTAGCTGTTTAAACCACAGGCTAAGGCACTGGATCCTGTACTGCATGCACAGAAGTTGGGGGTCAGACAGCACTCCTAGTTCTGTTTTCATGGTAAAGCTGCAACACCACCAAACAATGCTCTGCAGTCTCCTCTCAGTGATAATCTGTGCTGGCCTTTCCCCACGCACTCTTCTCTATTAACTTCCCAATACTACAACACATGCACAGAAGTGTACCACACCGATGACACTGCTGTATGAAAAGCTGACGTGGCTATGAGCTGCAGCAGTCTCTCTCCCTTCACAATCTCTCTGAATTCCTGTTGAAAGGGAAAAATGCACAATTCTCTGCATTCATAAGGCAGTATCTGTGCAAGCTATTGATAACTGGGAGCAAATCTGGCTCGGGCGGGTATCAGTATCCCTGAGGAATGCCTGATCTTTGCCTGTGACCCTGCACACAGGGAGGATGGGAGGGCATCAGGAGTGCCTCTGTCCTGCCCCTACCCACCTTTCACCCAGGGTTTGTGGGGTCCATACTCTTGTCTTGCAGCAGCCTGACCCTGCTCTCACCGCAATCACTACACTCCTGACAAGCCGGGCTGCCTTGGGACAGCCTCTTTACATAAGCTCTGCCTGTGATGGGCTAAATTCACTCTCTTATGCTTGAAAGGGACAACACAGGTCTCCTCACTCTCTTCAGAGGGAATGACACATGGGGGTGGACATCCCTACAAGCTTTAGGTGGTTAGCTAATGCTACGGACAATTGCACAAGATTTTAAGTACCACAGAGAGGCAGGGGGATGAATCGACAAAGAGGAAAGATTCAGCAGTACAGATGCTGGGAAGTGGGAAAAACATAGCAATGTCTTTTTAATCACTAACAGCAGAGGAAAAGTGTTTCTCCTGTGGCTTGAAGAGGGAAGAAATTAATCGCCAGCTCTCTTAAGGAATCAAGTAATACCTGTATTGCTATATGCAAGACAGTCTATAAAAGTCAATACTAATGGTATCTTTTATTTAGCTAGAAAATAGATACTGAATGCTGTGAAAAGGCCTATCATTTAGCTCCCCCTAGTATAACCCTGAATAGCAATACATCCATTCAACCTCTTGCAATTCCTGTCTTTTGGCAAGCTATAATAATTATAATAATCTGCTTTCTTTACAAAATGTAAAGATTCCTTCTCTCCTGAGATTTAGTTCCTACACAGTCCCACTACATCTCTTTGTCCGTTTAACTGAAGAAAGAATAGAAAGGATTCATACGTGACAATTATAAGGACGTTTTTGTTACTGCTTTTGTGACAGCACAGGCCTTGTTATGGAGCAGATATAAAAGAAATGCAATGTATTTAAGATGAATCCAGTTATTACACAATATATGTTGGATAATTATTTTTTTTTCATTTAAGGAAAGTATTGATGCACAGTAGTATTAAATACTGACCTTGATCCCAAGTAGATCTCTGAATGCTTATCAGCGGGGGGCATTAATGCAACATTGAA
This sequence comes from Falco rusticolus, assembly GCF_015220075.1. NCBI lineage: Eukaryota > Metazoa > Chordata > Aves > Falconiformes > Falconidae > Falco > Falco rusticolus. The sequence goes on from NC_051210.1 coordinate 10,405,829, forward strand.
TTCCAAATGCCAAACTACTGAACAACCATGCAGAGTCTGTAGTGTTTTATGTTTTTAATATGTTTGGTTTATCCCCTGTATTTTTCACAAGATCATCTGATTTTTTAAAGTAGAGCTGGAATTCCAGGCCATTTGCTGATAGAAGCAGTTTGTTTAGTAGCCTATTGTGAGTTCATCCTGATTGTAAAAACACATCTTTGTTCCTGTTTTATGCAGTTTAAAAGAGGAGAGGCTGATTTTATGACCAGTAAATATGCACCCAGCAATTTCAAAAGGGATTATCTCCAACAGGAAGAAAAGGTGGGTTCAACATTCAGGGAAAATATTTGATCATGAGCATTCACTGCTCCCCCACATCAGATCATGCACATTTGAAATGACAGACAACACCCAGCCTGCCTATGCTTGCACTCTGACAGCAGCTACTGACCTGGAGAAGAGAGGTATTTCCCAGAGACAATTTTTAAACAGCACCATTTTTCCCTCAGTGTACCTATTTCATTCTCCACTGGCCCTGAGGGAAAAGTAACCATGCTGACAATTTAAATTATCAGTTATGAAGAATGAATCTAGGTGTTCCTGTCAGTAGGATTTTATCTTGTGTCACTTTTCCTAACAACATAAAGAATACCTTTTTTTCCCTAAACCTTACTTAAGGCAATTCACAAAGCTTCTCTGTCAGAAAGTCAATCTAGCAGCAAGCTAGCAACTGAAGGGGTCAGAGTTGAAGAAGAAGAGATAACCAGTGCATTAGCTCTACTCCTTTGTCTTTTACCCAGGATTGATCCTTACTCCAGGCACGCTGTGATTTCATTCTTACTTTAGTCACTGTCAGCATAAAAGTTCCTGAATCTGGTTTGATCTTGTATTAAAATCTATGCATAATTTACAATAATCCACTGTATATCCATATGTGTATCATAAAGAGCCATTCATTTAAAATTTTGACAGGAATTACATTCCTTGGGCTAGCACTGTAATTTTTTTTTCTCCACAATAAAGAAGTGGAAATTTAGGTAATGTTTTTAGACTAAAATTGAGATTATCACATCATCATCTGACTCCAGGAGTGGAATTTTAAAGAAAAAGGAATAATAGTTCTAAATGCATAGTAACATTGGGACTTCAAGCCACATTCAGATGACACCCACATTAATAAGGATGTGGATCATTAAGCTGCCTGTTACAGCAGCAAACTACTCTCTGAAATGACTTAGGTTTTGCTTCCAGGTCCAGAGCCTCTATCTTTGCCTCCAGTATCTGGGACATCATTGTCTGTCCCACACATTTTCTGTCTCTTGTATACAGATTGTGTAATTCACTTAACATGTTTTCCTCAGGTATATGCAGCCTGTTGCCTTTGTTACAGCAAAAACAGTTACGCAACAGTAAAACAAAATGTGTTCCCCAAACAGCTGGGGTAATAAAGGCCTTCTGATCTTCCTGTGAAATTGGTGGCTGTCTTCTGTGTGCAAAAATTAAGACTCCTCTCTAAGCAAAACCTGATGGATGTATTGTAATTTTCTTTTAAGATCCCAGAAACACGGAGTACTGTTGGGTCTGACAGCCTTCCTGATAAATATCAGGATGAGATTTATACAGGCAAGGGGAGATGAGAATTAAACTTCCACCTATCAAGAGAGAGAATGTATCAGATTTTTTATTTTTCATTTTTATTTTGTACATGAAGAATGTTATCACTATTACCAAGTGGTATTAAAACCTTCAAGCCTGAAGTATGCTATGTCTCTTCTCTCAAGCAGGTCCCATGAGGCTTTTCAGCAGGTGGTATTAATACTCTACGCAGTTCCAAATGGCACACAGCCAGGAAACTGCTGCTTCCAGCATTTAACACCTTAAAATGATCAACAAACTATGACAGAGAGTAAGTAATTTTCTTAGGAGAAAAAGGCTGCGTTAAAATGGCATCTGTTCTGAATGATTTTTTTTTTTTTTAGCAACAAGAAGAGCATAGATATATTTTGACTACTGTGATAATAAATTAGAAGCAGCCAAGGACATCTTTCTTTCTCTCTTTCCCTTCCCTTTCCCCATCTTCTCTTTTCCTTTCCCCATCAAGATGTCTGCAGAATCAGCATTTTCAAATGAGAAGAACATCACTGAACTTTTTAGTGTTCAGGCATACACCAGCACCAACAATAACTATACAGCACCTCCAATGATGACAACAGGCACTTTTTTCAAAGCAGCCTTATACAGGTTTCCCCAAGTTTAAAGACTTGCTGTTGCAACTAAGAGAGACAGAGGAAATGGAGAGATACTGAGAGGTGGCAGATAGGAATTACCACTTGTGGCTGGGTGAAAATGAGTTGCACTCCAGGACTAGTTATCCTGCATATCTAGGGCTACCCTAAACAAACAGTACAAAATCCTAGGACCATCTTCAAGACTTGTTAAGAGAACTATTACTGACTCCATGGAATCCAGCATCTAACACATTAGTAAACACTTGTGCATTTCAAGCATCACATGACCAGCCACTGCTAGAAACAGGTGCATTGGTAGACCTTGTCTGCTTGGAAGTCTGGGAGCATTTGTCATTGATTCTTCTAAGTGCAGGCGGAGTTCTTTGCATCTCATGAAACTGCCCATGGAAGGGTTAAAATACAGGAAACAGTATGTCAGAACATCCATAAAAGACTGTTCTCCAAATTGTGCTGCAAAGAATTAGCAGGCAATAAGTAGGGCTGCAGCCCTGAAATTCAGAAGAGCTAACTTTGGCTTCTTCAAGGACCTACTTGGAGGAATCCCATGGATTAGGTCTCTGGAAGGCAGGGGGTTCAAGAGAGCTGGCTAATGTTCAAACATGACTTGCTCCAAGCTCCAGATTGGTGCAGCCCTCTGAGTTAGAAATCAAGCAGAGGGGGCAGGAGGCCTGCGTGCATGTGCAAGGAGCTCCTAGCAAAATTCAATCAGAAGAAGGAAGTTTACGGAACGTAGGAAAAGGGACAGGCTGCTTGGGAGCAACAGAGGAACGCTGCCAGAACGTGGAGAGACGTGATGAGGAAGCCTAAGGTCCATCACCAATCAGATCTGGCAAGGGATGTCAAGGACAACAAGAAGGACTTCTTCCAGTACATCAGTAGCAAAAGAATGACTAGGGAAAATGGGGGCCCGCTGCTGAATGAGGTGGGTGCCCTGGTGACAAAGGATACAGAGCAGGCAGCGTTCCTGACTGCCTCCTTTGCCTCAGTCTTCAGTGCCAAGGCCAGCTCTCCGGCATGCCAGGCCCTGGAAGCAAGAGAGGAGGTCTGGAGAAAGGAAGACTTCCCCTTGGCCAAGGAGGATGGGGTTAGAGAACGTGTAGGCAAACCTGACACCCACAAACCCACGGGCCCCAATGGGGTGCACCCTCAAGTGCTTGGGGGAGCTGGCAGATGTTATTGCTAAGCCACTCTCCATCATCTTTGGAAGGTCATGGAGGACAGGAGAGGTGCCTGAGGACTGGAGGGATGCCACTGTCACTCCAGTCTTCAAACAGGGCAAGAAGGAGGATGCAGGAAACCACAGGTCAGCCAGCCTCACCCCCATCCCTGGAAAGGCAACAGAACGGCTCATCCTGGAGGTCATCTCCAAGCATGGAGAGGAAAAGAAGGTTATCAGGAGTAGTCAACATGGATTCACCAAGGGGAAATCATGCCTGACCAACCAGATAGTCTTCTGTGATGGAATGGCTGGCTGGGTACATGAGGGCAGAGCGGTGGATGTGGTCTACCTTGACCCCAGCAAGGCTTCTGACACTGTCTCGCATAACAACCTCATAGGCAAGCTCAGGCAGTGTGGGTAGGTGAGTGGGCAGCGAGGTGGGCTGAGACCTGGCTGAAGGGCAGAGCTCACAGGGTTGTGACCAGCGGTGCAGAGTCTGGCTGGAGGCCTATAGCTAGTGGTGTTCCCCAGGGGTCAGCGCTGGGTCCACTCTTGTTCAGCTTACTCATGCGTGACCTGGATGAAGGGACAGAGCACGTTCTCAGCAGGTTTGCGGGTGATACAAAACTGGGAGGAGCAACTGATAGACCAGAAACTGTACTGCCATCCAGCAAGACCTGCACAGGCTGGAGAGCTGCGCACAGGGGAAGCTAAGGAAGTTCAGCAGAGGCAAGTGTAGGGTCCTGCACCAAGGGAGGAACAATCTCATGCACCAGCACAGGCTGGGGTGACCTGCTGGAAGGCAGCTCTGCAGAGAAGGACCTGGGAGTGCTGGTGGACAGTGAGGTGCCCATGAGCCAGCAGTGTGCCCTGGTGGCCAAGGCCAATGGGATCCTGGGGGGCATTAGGAGCATGGTGGCCAGCAGTGGAGAGAAGTGATCCTCCCCCTCTCTGCTCTGCCCTGATGACACCCCATCTGGAGTGCTGTGTCCAGTGCTGGGCTCCCCAGTTCAAGAGAGACAGGGAGCTACTGGACAGGGTCCAGCAGAGGGCTACAAAGACGATCAGGGGACTGGAACATCTCCCTGATGAGGACAGGCTGAGAGAGCTGGGCCTGTTCAGCCTGGAGAGAAGGCTGAGAGGGGATCTTGTCCCTGCATACAAATCTCTTAAGGGTGGTTTTTAAAAGGATGGGGACAGATGCTATTTAGTGATGCCCAGGGACAGGACAAGGGGCAACGGGCACAACCTGAAACCCAGGGAGTTCCATCTGAATAGGAGAAAGAACATTTTTAGTTTGAGGTGACAGAGCACTGGTACAGGCTGCCCAGAGAGCTGGTGGGGTCTCCTTCTCTGGAAACATTCAGAACCTGCCTGGGTGCAATTCTGTGCAACCTGCTCTCGAAGAACCTGCTTTAGCAGGGGGTTGGACCGATGATCTCCAGAGGTCCCTTCCAGCCCAACCATTCTGTGTGATTCTGTGATTCTGGGTTTCCCCCTCTAAAAAATTACATTCTGTTCTAAAATATGATAGATCAACCTCTAGCACTGAGCCAGCCAAAGCTTTTCCCTCCTAATCTATGTTCTATTGCAGCCTCTCAATGGAAGGCATCAAGGCTTCAGTAGGTCCAGTATCTTAGCACTCACCACACTGAACTGCTCCCTAGGGAGCGAGTCCAGGCGCTGGGTATGTATCTGGAGAGTACATCTTCCCACAGTTAGCTGCCTCATAATGAATTTCAGTCTGTCTCCCCAGTGTGTAGGGCAGATTTAACAATGACTGTAATGCAAAGACCATTCTGCAGTGCAATAAATCCTAACAACACTTCTATGACTACAGGTATCAGCTATAGCAGCACAGGGACTCAGGTAATGCACAAGCACCCAAATGAGGTATACACTGGGGAGTAGATGGAACAGAACAGGGCAGACAGATGTCTTCTCATGCCATCCTCACACCATGTGGGATGTTTTTGTGAAAGAGGTGCTTCAGTCATGAACAAGACACTAAACTCAGTTGTCTGGTTAAAGGTCTGCAGCTTGCTTTTTGCTGGAGATCACTCTGGATGATCTGTTCCAGCCTCACAGATATCTGAAATCATGAAACTTGCTGGAATACTTAAAATATTGCAATACAGCAAAATAATAAAAGTATTGTAAAACTCAGGGCAATTCCAGAAAGTTTAATGAGAATTTGTTGTTTAATTTGCCCTTCTAACTTGAAACAAGACATGTTCTTCTGTTAAAGGGCTGTTTTGAGTTAGATTCTTTTTGACAGCAGTTTTTAACCTGGACTACAGTAACATGAGTCATCCAGTGCAATATAAATACTGCAAAATCTTGTCATAATTCATTGTCTGCCTAATTCCAGTAATCAAACCACAAAACTGCAGCTTATTTCAAGTACAACAATCATTCCATGCAAAACAGGATTTGACTGGCACACACACATTTTACTTGCATAAGGCTGTGTGCCCCAGAAGGGTCCAATAAAAGGACTGCCCTGGAAAGCTGAAAGGCTGCCCTCGGCTAAAACAACTTCCAGGGTGCCATACAACCCTGAGAATGGTTCAGTGATTGATAGTATTTCACTGTACAAATGGCTCATAAAAGCTGCAAAATCTGTCATGCACTCTAAAGGCATTTTAATCTAACAACTATTTTCACTTATATAGAAGCTGTCATAAAAATCTATTCCTCAAATGACAAAACCCATCAGATCCTGGCAAGACACAGGATTCTGGCACAACAGACTAATATGTCTTTTCAGTATGCTTTTCATGATTGTTTTGTAGTATCTTCATGCGGCATCTTTAAGCAAAGATGAGAAAGCAAAGAGAGATGCAGAGGTATATTTTTATTTCTGATGTGGCCTTGTAGGTAGAAAAGCAAGCATCTTTCTGAAGATTGAAGGGATTGGCAGTGGGAGAACCAGATGACAATGAGAACTAGTGTAAACTAAAACACAAAAGGAACAAAAGAAAGTCAAAACCGAAGCATACCAAAACATAGTCCTTACTTTCCCTGTGCTTGTTTTCAGACTGTAACCTTAAATGTTAGTGATCTTAACATCTCAGGAAATTTCAAGGGAAAACATAGTCAAGGGGGCACTTTTGCCCACCCTGACTTCTGGACAAATGCCAAGGTGCACTACAGCAGAATACCCTCCTAGCCTAAATATTTATTCTTGCACCCCGTGCATCTTTCTTTTCCTCAAGATCATTTCCAAGGAAGAAAGTCTTGCAGACAGATGCCATGGGGACCGCAGGCCATTGCCTCACCCACACACTACTCTTCCAGGAAAACCAAAGAAGCTATTAAAAAGCTTCCCACCATGCTGACAGATCTAAAAGCTGCTGGGACCGTATCTGGCCAAAGAAAGGGGAAACTGTTTTCAACCCTCCAGCATCACTGCCTTGCAGGGTCAGAGAAGCACCTCTCCAGAGAGGGTAAATCTTACAATAAAGTCCCAGAGTAACTGCACGTGGTTAGGAATAGCAGCTTGTCAAAGAGCCCATCCTCTCACCTTCCTCACACTGAGAATACTTTCCAAATCTGCTCTCTCTTCAGACATTTTTTCCCGTACTTTCATCTCTTTTGTTCCTGCCTATTAGGAAAGAATCTCAATCAGGAACCAATCCTGTGAAGTTCTTAAAAGATGCTGCTTTGGGCAATGCAAATGCGAGTAGAAAGGAAGCCTAACTCCAAAGCAAATCAGTATGTATACCTATATCTCTATTTTAGTGAACACTACAGGTAGACTGGCAAGTTGGAGAGCTGTGAAGTTCTGAAGGACAGCAGTAATTTATACTTTGTTTTTAGACAGAACAGAGCTATTGTTCTACAATATTTCTCAACCCACAAAAGCTGATGGTAAATGTAAAGCCTCAGATAAGCCAGACACTTAGTTAGACACTTGTATGTTCTTGGGCCCCTTTCTTCTGCCTTTGTAACAAATGGTCATGTTGACATCGGTTTTGAAAGGTGTTAACAGCTGACCCTTTCTCTGAAAGCTTCATTAATTACAGAAGTGCTCTGGGTAGGTGTTTGGCACTAGAAACGGGAAAATAATTTCCCAGCAGAAAATGTGTATGCAGAGACAAGAAGCTGCAGTCAGACCCCTTGCCACAGCTGTCTTTCCACAGCAAGGGCTCTCCCTCCACCATACTGGTGGTAACTCCACAAGCCACCTAGGCACATACCAAAATGAAGCACATTTTGTTGCTCTTTTGCTGTGCTCAGACTACTGTTAGGAAGATGTTGATAGGTGTTCAGAACTCTAATATCCTTGCACTCAGAGAGTGCTTACTCGTGTGTAGCTGGACTGTTCCTTTCCTTCATAAATGACGCTCTGATAGTTTCATCAATTACAACAAATGACAATTTTCAATTCTTCACCCTGCTGCCAAGTTCTTTTATTATTATTAACTTCTTCTTGCAGCAGTCTCTCTAATATTCTCCCTCTCTTTCCTATAGTGGCATGGCACTCTAACATTTTAAGCAGCTGTTTAATCCTCCTCCTTTTCCCATGTGCCAGAAAACAGTTTATCACATTTTTAAATGACTAATGCTTCAATACTCCTATTCTGCTACCTGCCGAGGAAAAGAAGAGAAAGGCTGAGTAATGGTGTTTCACAGACAGCAGCTTTACAGATGACTGCATTTATTTATTACTGAAATATATTTTTAAAAGTTGTGCCAGTGCAATGGAGCTGTAACTTGATGTTTAGTTCTAAGAAAAAACTATTTTCTTTAGGTACAAAAAATCTGGTTGATAGTTCAAGGCCATTAAAGAAAGAAAAGACTAATAAAGAAGAAAAGCGATGAGTATTCAACTAGCAGCTACTGTAATGCACCCAGGTTTTCTCAGACAAACCTGAGAGAGTGATGTCCCAGACAGAAGTAAAAGTCAGGATAAAAGACTCCCTGTGCAGATGCTGAGATCCTGAGCCTAGCCAAAGAAGTAACTGTAGACAAATCACTCTGTGCCTCGGTTTCTTCATCTGTAAAACTGAAACACAGCTCCCTTTAATAACCCATGTGTTACAGTAGTTATCTCAGCATCAAGGAGACCTGGTGAACAAGAGAAGAGTTACATGGAGCCACCGCTACAAGCATGTCTGAACAAGGTGCCAGGCTGTCATCTGCAGTTCACAAGACGGCTGGAGTTGGCATATGCCTTTGGAGATCACCTAGTCCAGCTCCCTAACTCAAAGGCTGAAGTAGGTTGTCCAAATCCACATCCAGCTGGATTTTACACACCTTCAAGGACAGGGACTCCACAACCTCTCTGCACCATCTGTCCTGATGTTGAATCACCCTTGAAGGAAGAAAGCTTTTTATTCTGCTTAATACCATTTCCTGTTTGTTTGTGCCCACAGCCTCTCATCCTTTCACTGGGTACCGCAGAGAAGAATCTCTCTCAAACTGGGGAGCCCAGCACAGCTCTCTAGATGGATCTCACCAATACTGAGCAGAGGGGAAGGATGATCTCTGTCGACCTACTGGCAACGGTCTTCCTGATCCAGCCCAGGCAGTTGTTGGCCTTCTTTGCCACAATGGCACATTGCTGTATAAAGTTTAGCTTGTCCTCCAGAATCCTCAGGTCCTTTCCCCTTCACAATGAGGAGATGAGTATTCATGCCCAAGACTCCCAATCACTTTTTTTCCTTCATGTATTTAGAAACTACAGGAGTAGTTGTTCCATCACCTTACCAAGGATTGAGGAGAGGCTGACCAGCCTGTAGTTTCCTTGATGATCCTTCTTTCCTGTTTTTGTACAGTCCCCAAGAATCTCTCTCCGTCACCACAACCCTTCAAAGATACTCAAGTGTGGCTTGCAGGAACACCAGCCAACTCCCATGTGTGCATCCTGTTGCAGTCCATGTGCTTGTCTCTGTCCAGTTTGTTTAAATGTTCCCTAACCCAGTTGTCCTCCACTGAGGGTGGCTTCCTTGATCCAGATTTTCCCACCAGTCTAAAGAACCTGAGATTCCTGCAGGCCAGTCTTACTGAGGTATGGAAGGCACTGAGTATATCTCAAACTTTCCTGTGTCTTTTGTCACCAGGTTCTATAACCCATTTAGGAATGGGCCCAAATTTTCCTTAATCTTCCTTTTGCTGCTGATGTACCTGCAGAAGTCTTCTTGTGTCCTTCATGTTCCTCATCTGCTTCAACTCCACGTGGGCTTTGGCCTTCCTTACCCCACTCCTCCATGCTGAGACAGAGTCTCTGTATTCCTCCTGGGTCACTTGTGCCTGCTGCTGTCTCTTCCATGACATTTCCTTTTTGTGTCTGAGGTTAGTCAGGAGATCCTTGTTCATCCCTGCAGATGTCCTGTTGCTTTTGCTTGATTTCGTGATTAGAGGCAGTAATCCTTGAAGATCAACCAGCTCTGCTGGAAACCTCTTCTCTGAAGGGCTGTATCCCATAGGATTCTACCCAGCAGTTCTTTGAACAGGCCAAAGTCTGTTCTCCTGAAATCTACATCTGTGATCCTGCTTTTTGGCTTGCTACCTCTTCTCACAGTCCTAAACTCCACCATCTCATGGGCACTGCTGCCAAGGATGTCCCTGACCTTTGCATCCCTGTCCTTCACATTTTAGACAAATTATACCTTCTTTGTAAGTATGAAGTCTAGTAGAGCATCTTATATCTGCAACTTGATCACCTGTGTTAGGAAGTTGTCATCAGTGCATGCCAGAAACCTTCTGGATTGCTTGGGCTCTGCTGTGTTGTTCCTCCAGCAAATATCAAGGTGGTTGAAGTCCTACATGAGGATGAGGTCTGTGGCAGTGAGGCTTCTTCCAGTTGTCTGAAACACCTCATCTACTGTCTTCTGATCAGATGGTCTATAGCGGACATCCACAACAGTGTCACCTGTTCTGACTTACAAACTCTCTTCTGGCTCATCACCCATCCCAACACAGAGTTCCATGTGTCCCAGCTTCTCCCTTACATAAAGGGCAACCCTCCCTTCTTGCTGTCCCAGCCTGTCCTTCCTGAAAAATCCTGTCTGTCCACAGCAGCACTCCAGTTGTGTGAGTTATTCCACCACATCACTGCGATACCAAGGAAATTGTAGTCCTACAATTGCACACAGACCTCTAATTCCTCTCATTCCTCTCCCACAGTGTATGCATTAGTGTATTTGCACTTCAGAGAGTGTAATCATGCATTCATCCATGGCCTTCAATATTGTCAAAGTTAAAGTATGAAACCCTGGTCTTGAATGTTGCCAAACTATTCAGCTGCAAAGGCTGGTCTCAAGCTGAAGCATTAAATCCAGTAATAAACTGCCACTTGCTGGACAAAGAACACCTTCCAATCAACTAGACAAAGAAAACCTGCTGATGGGATCACCTGCACTGTCTGCCAAGAAACCAGCTATAACCAGCTTGCTTTGTTAACCCTTTGTGCTGGGAACAAGCTGCTGATGGGACCTCTCATGACCACCAACAGGCAGGGATGCCTCCCTACTGCTCAAAAAAAAGTTACCTTTTTCTGCAGAACTGAGAGGACGGGGATCGGGATCAGAGGTTCAGGAATCAGTTAGTACTTCGTGCGTAACAGTTCTTACTTGCTGACTAAAGCTGATAATCAATCCTGAGAGTGTGTGTTCAGTAATGGGGGGGCAGGGCGAGAGAGTGTCTGGGTGTGTCTGTGTGTCATCTGGTTTTCTCACAGAGGAATCCATGAACCCACGTCATGGGCTATTAAACATGGTGTGACAGAGAAGCATCCAGTCGTGCTGATTCCCCAAAAATGGCTTGAGAGCTCTCCCTGTCACTTCTTATGTGCTTGTGTTTGGCAGGATCCCACTTCACTGCTTCAGTGGTCAGAGCACTCTGACAGGGAGCTGCCCGGCACTGTATCTATTTCATAGTTGCAGATCTGCATGTGGAGCAGGTGCCTTCCCCCAAGGGCCAGAAGTCACCAGCTCCCAGCCTTCAGCATCACAGGAGTTTCCGCGTTCCACCCTGATACACAGAAACTCTGCCTGTCCCACCACTGCAGTTGAAGGTTCAAGCTTTGGAAGCTGCAGAGTCTCAAGGAGGACTTGGTCGATGCCTTTCTTGTCATCTCTGATGCTGTGCAATTTGCTGACCTGCTTCCCACAGCTCACATGACACTGATCTTCAATGAGAACAGCACTCCGGCTGGCCAAAAGGTCACCTCCCATTGCCCCAGCCACAGCAAGAGGCCCCAGGTGCCTCTGCAGCCTGAGACCTGCAAAGCTGCACCCTCCTTGTGCAGCTCCATGCGCTAGTCAAGGCCTCTGCTGCTACTGGGAAAACTGCTCCAGTGGCTGATGGGGACCAGACTGTGGGACATCACTGTCGTAACTGAGGACACAGGTGCTGGTGTCAGCAGGGTTACTGGTTCCCTTCTGTGCAAACTGCTGTACAAGCAGCCACCTCTGAGAGCTGTGCTCTAGGCCAGGGCTTACAGAAGCCTGCTGGACCTGAGTGCTTGACCCTCCTTCATCAGGACTTAAGATCTGCAAGCTCAGAGCCCCCTTTGATCAGGAGCAGCTGGGAGAGCCTGCTAGAAGCTCCTGGAACTTGCTAGCAGCCATGGGCTCATCTAGCTGTCCTCACTGGCACCCTAGCATTCCTCCAAGGGTTCCTAGGACTTCCCTGACCATCCCAGAAGTTCCCAGAAGATCAAGAATGTCTCAAAGGAGAGCCCTGAAACTGCTGTGTGAATGGTTCTGTCTGGCGTAGAGGCACAGGTAAACAAGAAAATATTGCAGTCTTTTCAAGTGTTAGATTTAGGAGACTATAAATGAAGCTATTGGGTGACATAAACAAAAACACAGATGGCATAGGTAAGCTGTAAAACTACCTGAAATAGGAATTATGGGTGCTAGCAATTTACAAGGCCTCAAAAAGCAACTGTAAAAAAAAAACCTGGAAGAAAAATCTATCACAAGCTATTAAATACAGTGATGCTCCCTCTGACCAGGGGAAGTACCAACACCAGTCAGAGACAGTCCCTATCCAACAGTCCTGTTCACACCCTTTCCTAGCTGCCTCCTGCTTACCACAGATGTTCAGAACCCTGCTGCCAAGGCAGGCTGTTGTTCTGGCTCACAACTGACTTATGTTCTATTGGTGAAAGATGTCATTCTCCTGGGTTCAAGGTTTACTTGGGCTGGGGACAATGCAGCTCTCTCCCTCTAAATCAGCTCAGTATCCTCTTAACAGCTGTGAAGCATTTTGATATCTCTGGACAGAAAGATCTCCAGTGACACTACACAAGCAAGTCACTGTGTAATTAGCATTAACAGAGAAGTGCAGAGAAGTTTACAAGACAGGGATGAATATAGGCATGTGATCAGCCTTGCTGTCTATTTATAAGGATGGCAGACAATTGAAAATACTGCAGGGAAAAAAAGAGCAGGACCCTTGGCTGCAGGTCTTGCAGGTGCCCCATCCCCTCAGCGCACGTAAAGAGACACAGTGGCCTGATGTCCTGCCTTTGCTTTACAGTGCCTAAGTGTAGACATGTAGCACAGGATTTTGTGCCGCTGGTGTCTTCCAGCTTCAGACAGATCTGCTTGCTGATGCCATTCTACATCCTAACCTAAATCCTATTGGGGCACAGCATGCTGAGAAGCAACATCCGCAAATTTGATTTCAAAACAAGCAAAAATTTTCACTGGGAGGTATCTTTCAATTTCAAAGCTTCCTGCCTACATGGTTCTTCTGAAATGTTACATCTTCCAGATCTTTCTCTGACTCAAGGGCTTACAAGACTCTGCTGCTATCTCCAAACAGCTGATCTGCCTCAGACCATACCTTCTCTCAAAACCACAGACCCTGCAAACCTACCTGCCCATTTTGCTGTCCCTGTTAACATCAAGAAACCAACCGTCCAGACTTGCACAGCAACCCTCTTCTAGAAGCAGGAGTCATGCTGCAGAAACCCAAACTGCAGCTCCCTAACGTTCCTGTTAGTCTTCAACATCTTGGGAGAAGTCTTACAGATGACAATGCCTTGGCAGGCACAGACAGGGCTAAGTTTATTGGTTTTGTATCAAGCTGTGCCACAAAAGTGGCTCTCGAGAATCCACGATCTTTAGTTGCCTCCTAAGTGAGCTAGTGGGACAATGTGGTACCTACCACTAGAATTTAAATGAATACACCAAATTAAAAATTACAGTAAAAAACTCAGTTCCAAACAATGTTTTCTGATAGAAATTTCCTGACGTCTTCTGTATTTATGTAATTTGTGTTCCAAGACACTTGTGCTGGACCTGCTATGTCCAGTAAAAGACACCAAGTCCCTCAGTATCAAGGCAGTACAGATTTCATCGTTCCAAAACCATCTGTAGAAGGCAGAAAATCAAATCTTGTCTAACAACACTGACCTTATCACCTTCTTAGACGCTTGTTCTGTTGACTGCTACTCCCAGGTATAAAGGCTTTCCCTCTAAGCTGACAACCTTGGAGGCAGTTGGAGCTCTGAATCTTTGTCATTAACAGAACAGCACCCATCAAAATTCTTAACACTTGCCTGTGCTTCCAGACCCATGTTACTTAATAGAGTTGTGCAGGTTTAGTCATTAGACATTGATGAATGCAGCAGTTACTGCCAAAAGAAACTATCTGTTGATATCAAGATTGCAAGACTTCTAGACTGATTGTGAGAATCAAATAGAGGCCATGTTTTACACTAAGTATAAAACTACCAAAGACATTTTACTTTACCTAAATGAACACAGTCATATTAACATGTATAATGCATTATAAAATCCATTTTATTTGCCTCCAACATTTTCCCAACTGAACAGGAAGCTTTTAAAAAACCAATTACCTTATCACTTTGACTCTCATCTGCTGCTTGAAAGTCATGTTGTGTCTGAGCCAATCCTTTCATACAACTCTTCATCACTTGTAGGCAGTCATATTAAAAAACTAATAATGACCACTTCATTCTTGGGATTCTGCAATCATCTTGGTACACAATTGTGAATGCAGGGTAGGGAAGAAGGGAAAACTTGGGGTTTGAAAACTTTCATGAAATCCCTAGGTTCTGGTGCTCACTTTTGTCCCTTTCACCTAAAGACATCATTCTCTTTTCAATGTTAGCCCTGTCAACGCAAGTAGATATACTCACTGCTATTTGCTACGGCTATTTATCATGACAAGGTTTGGTTTTAATGCAAGATAGTCTCTCTGAACCTGAATTTAACATTACTGATGTTCCTCAAGATTCTCTTTAGCAAGTCACCACAGACACAAAGGGCAGTTTTATCTCCTTCAGAGTTACCAAACCAAGGCACAGTAGCAGCAGGTATTAAGATGCATATGTGCTTTTTGTAAGAAGCTAAATAGTGCATAGTATGGAGAAGAGTAGAATGGAAATTACTTCAGGATGCAGACACTAGGAAAAAGCAGCACAGTGATATAGCTCACTCGATATACAAAACAGATTGAGGTGGCAAGGTGTGGAATAGTAAGTTTTGTCTAACATACTGGGTTCTACAACATGGAATGTGGACAAGGAAAGCAACACACTGACTACTGGTAATCATGGTAATGAACACACATTTTCATACTGGGCATGCAAATACCTAGGTGAAATTATTGCGAGGAAAGGGGCTAGGCAGAAAAAAACTGGTCTTAAGGTTCTAACTGCACACAGCTCTAAAATTCAGGATGATTTTTTACATGATTCATTCCTTTACTGCTTTCTGTTAACCATCTTCTTTTTTGTTGCATTCTGCCTTCTCTTTTCAGTGGCATTGGGCCTAGATTTGTTCTTCACATGAGGTTACATCACTTTATTAGAAAGAATTCTAGGACAAGTGTTCTTCCTATAAGGATACTCAAAAACTAAACAGGCTGCCTAGGAAGGTTACAGGAAAACTCAAGTGGACAAGGCCCAGAGGAACTTAGTCCAGCTGCCGCTGTTCTGAGCTGTGCTGTGCCTAAAGTCCTCCAGAGATCCCTTCCCACCTCAATTATTCTGTGATTCTATGATCCTTCTTTTAACTCAAAGTACAGACTTAGGTCTCTTACTTGGTTGACCCTGGCTGCCTTTCTTGTTCAAATCACATCTACTCAAAGTTTTTTCCAAGTCCCAAACTGTTTTATGCCTTTCTCTCTGCAGAAAGACATTTTCAATAAGAATGAAAAGCCTGATACTCATCATGATAAACCAATGCTGGTATGCATTCATAGGAAACCAATGCTGTATAAAGCACTGTTCCCAGAATTTCATCTTTTTGGGTGTTTCAGTATGTTTCCTACCATTGTAACAGAGCTGCACTGATTTTTGCTTTGTCTGGTTTATATAAGATCATAAAGATCCCTGATGACTACTGTTTTAACTAGCTCCAAGTTGAAGATGAGCACAACTATAAAACTAATAAAAGTGTAATTTGCTATCTAATCTATTAACTCCATTATAACTGGAATCTTAGATTGCTCAGGCACTAATAAGAAATTAGTCTACATGTATGAAGTGCATTTACACATTTTTTGCTATGATTTTATAAAAAATGCAGTACTGATTAGAGACTACAATAAATCAAATGGAAATTTGATCAATAGTTCCACTCTGAAAAATGAGAGAGATTTGAAGACCAAACCTCATTCTCTCTGTGAAGCATGCAAACCCCACAATGAATCTCAAAAAATCAAGTAGACTGTTATACATTGTTTAAACTAAATAAAAGAGGTATTCATCCAATAATGTTGTATATCTGCACAAAATAATCATACACTACATTTCTGTGTTTTAATTAAGTCTATAACAAGAATTGATGTATTAGTATTATTACTAGAGCTCCTCTCAAGTATTCAAAGTATACAGTCCAGAAATAAGCCATTAAATCACAATGAAACATAGATTATTGATTTTTAGAATACACATGCAGCACTTAAAAGCTGGGAGAAGGAAATACAGGGATAATTCAGCCACTACATGACCAAATGTAAGCTATCTGTTAAATTATAGAATTCACTCTACTGAAGTTGTGACAAAACTGACAGTAACTTCAGTAATAACTGCATCATTATTTCCAAGCTGGTTTAATCTCATTGCAGCTTATTTTTGGTAAAGCCCATCAATAATTACTGTGGAATCATAAAAAGTTAATAAAGCTGTAGAATTATGAAAAGTTACTAAATGACTCAAACTTTAAACTCGTAAAAGCCTATCCCCTGTATGTTCTATTATACATGGTTCTCCCATGTGATCAGGTCATAAAGATAACGACATAAGAAAGAAGCATATAGCAGGGTTTTGGGGTATGTTTAAAACTTTTGGGCAAAACAACCTGGCTTTTTGCACTGATCCTCTGCAAACATGCGGAGTCTTTACTGCAAGGCTGCAAGAGCCCACAGCCAGCCACAGGAGTCTACATACATCTAGTCTGATGCAGATCTTAATCCCAATGGGTACTATAAACACATCACCCAAAAGTAAGAGTTACAGACCATTATGAACAACCATTTGGTTTCTTGAACTGTGTAACAACTCTTTCAATATCGACTATATGCTTAGTAAAATATTGATTAATCATTCATCTAACAACCATTTCTAAAAACCTATCTTCAATAGAAGTCTTGACCATTAAATCACTGTTTCAAGATGAAGATGCATCTTTATTCCCGACTGTTTAACTTAACACTGGAGTGTTCCAGGAAGAGCTAATACAATTTATCACTGTATATTTATAAAGATGTCCTAAATCTTACAAAGCCCAAAATTCTGAATCAGAAGCATTATTTTAGGTATGGCATCAAGCTGAAAGCTAATCTGTGAAGACTCATGAACTCTAAAATTGAGGGTCAATCCCTACTCGTTGTTGTAAGCAATCATCATCACAAGTAATGATTTCATGTGTGTTAAGACCTGAGTGCCCATTTAGCATCATGTGCACAAGATGTAACAACTTTCAAATCATCCAGTCCCAACAATACCAGCCTCTCACAGATTTCCTGCAAACACATCTGTGTATGATTCATTATCATATAGTCTCTTCAACAGCCCCGTGGAGTTCACAGCTCTGAACAAATATATGACATAGGCAAAACTACCTCTGTGAGAGATCTGACTTCAGGAATGTGATCCGAGAACCACTTGTACTATACCCATCACCTCACAGAAATTCCTGGTGAAATATACTGCTGAAGTGCAGTATGACTATGAAGAGTTACATTAGAGAAAAAATGCTTACTGCTAAAATGCTGGGATGCGCTGAGGGGCTCCCTTCAGACTGCCCCAGAAGTCACCAAATAAATCATAAAACCTGAGGTGCACCAGCCAAGCGAGTTAGAAACACACAGTATTGTTTCTCCAGAAAACTCGTACTTTATTTGTTGCCACATTCTGCTGCATTCATAATAGCTTTATTTATTTCGTGTTACTCAGGTGCCGGTAACTGGATCATCCATTTGCACTCCACCGGGAGAAGATACCACAATTTAGAAGCTATGTGCTTGCCACACAAAGGCACCAAAGTTTTGTATCAGCAGCCTGGGGAGGTTCCAGGTTGGAGCAGTACCTTCGGTTTGTCTAAAGGAAGCCCAGGACTTGGCAAACTGATTTCTAAAGCTGGTCTTCAAACTCTGTCAGAATTTCTAAAGATCAGAAAATGCCAATATTCTTTCAAAGCTAAATTGCTTGTAGGAATCTGCCTGCTGTATGACTGATCTTCATGACTTCACCCTTCTAACACCCAAAATAAAACCCTCCTTTTCAATGTCTGGAGTGGCTGGTCAGGAGCCAGAAATCCTTTGCAAGCCTGTTGAAATTGGACATGATGATTAAAGAGACCTATTTCACTTATGAAAATTCTCCTGATTTCAAAACCATTATCAAAAAGTTTGAATGGATTTGATATTGCAAAATATGATTTAAGCATCTTGCTTTGCTCTGACATTTCTCAGATCTTTCCTACTGATCATTTCTGGGAAAGCTTGATTGTTGTATTTAGGGTTACTTAGTATGGATTTGTGAGTCTCTACTAATTCCTTTCCACCCTTTTTAAAAGTTCATTTAACTCATGCATATTAAGTACTGGCTAAATAAACACAGAGATATTCCTACAGATCAAAGAAAAAACGCTTGTTCACAGATGCAGACCACGGGAAACGGTGCAACTGTGTCACAGAGGAGTCAATAATATGATAATGCACTGCACCTGCAATGGTCTCCAGATTTTCATATATTTGGACAAATAAATAGCTCAATACTGAGTGCTTGGGAGCAAAAATATGAAAACCCCTCAGGTCCTTGAAATATGCAAACAAACAGTAGCACATCAACTGTTCTACCATTACCTGCAATAAATATAAAAATCTAAGTATACTTCTGAAAATAAAGGAGGCAAAAATTCAGCAGTAATTTTCACTGATAGTATCACCGTGTTCCCATGGGGACATGGCTGCCCTACTTATTGTGTCATACGTATTTTCACATTGCTTTCTATTTTAAGCCTAATTAAAGTTGCCAAGTCATTGCTGGAAATACCTTTCATCTTACAAGGCTTCAAACATGGCTTCTGGAGTTCTGCATATATAATACAGAAAACTTGCATAATGGCACCTGGTTTTATAACAATTTTTTAATGACCTCTATACATTCAATGATACTAGTCTGACTACTAGTCTTTCTAGCACCAATCTGCTAAAGCTATGGGTTTTTTTTAACTTACAAATCAGCAAAATGCATTTCTACTTAAAAAACAAAGCAAATTCAATCTCCCTGACTGCTGCATAATTAAAAAACACACGATTCCTTCTCTTACAAACCTGGTTATATAGACCAACATATTATAAATTGCAGTAGTTTTCAAAAGTGTTGGCTAGTTTCAGGGCACAGTAAAACAGATAAAGCAGTATGTTCACCACCTTTTTCTCTACTACCAAATGCATTTTTTATTACTCATAAAGACAAAGAATTTTTGGTACCTTTAATCTCTTCCTTGAAAACTGCACAAAATTAATTGGTGCAAACCCTAAGATGTTATTCAGGCTGTCAAAGGGATTATTTGTGATTGGGAATTTTCAGGATAAAGAGAGAGAATACAAAATAGGGCTTCATGTGTCTGCAGCAACAATACAATCCTTCTTTCATTTATGTTTTAAAGAAAAATGCAGTAAAGCAGCTAATCCCTCTTGGACAGTCTCTTAATGTTAATTTTAAGAAGTTTTCAAGAAGCTAAGTAGAATCAAATAATTTGCTTTTTTCCAGAGTGTATTTCAGCCACGAGTTTTCTGTGCTCTTTGCCTAATTGTGAAGTACCTAGAAGGATTATTGTTTCAAAAAATTAAATTCTAGTTTATAGTCAGGTAATATGAAAGCTGCCTAGCAATTCAGGAAAACTAATCCAACACTCGGCAGACACCTATTCACTGAGATGAAATCAATTTTACAATATGGAGTTATCCAGTCATCTGGAACAAAGAAGGTACGTGGTAGAGAGACAAAAAAAGCAAACAATAAGGAATGACTGGCAAATGGGGAACATAAAGAGACATTTAGAAAGAGCAACAAAAAGAAACAGATACATATACTGAGTGAATAAAATAAGAAACAATCCGATGAAACAGGAGTGACTGAAGCATGGGGATTATGCAGAAACATCACCCTGCTACAAGATGAGCTCCTCTGAATTTGCACAGCATCTGTCACCATCAATTCACACAGTTGTCTAACCAGAGGATCTAATGACAGGCAGTTTATACAACACCAGCATATGACATGTCCCGCAGGGCATTTTGTCCTCACAGCATCCCAGTGGAGCTGCACAGCACTACTGCTTGCACGGCACAGATGGAGAAACAAGGCACAGAGCTTTAAATAGCTATGTGCAAGACACCTATAGCAAGTGAAAGGATTGAGCAGACACACATGACCTGCTGGAAAATCCTTCTTTTCTGCCTGAGCAGGAAACAAAATCAAAAAGTCCCACATGGTGGATAATGGATACTGCTACACAACAGAGTCACTGATCTTTGCAACTATTTGGAAGTTGGTTAAACTTGGGATGCCTGTGTAGTTAATGTTTACATCAAAATCTGCCTGGAATTTTTTTTGGCATTTTCTAGGAGAACAGGACATTACCTTGCCAAAATTAAAACCTGTATTTTGAATATCCAAAACTGCAATCCTATGTTCGTATGTCCTTTATGCAACGTTAATCATATCATCAAAGCTCTAACGCAATCAGCAAGTTTTTCTTAGGAGAGTAGTGAATCTTGTAGAAAGAAACACAAATAGAAAGTCACCCTCAATACATACTCTCTTACAAGTGTTGCTTTGAGGACCACAGCACACACAAAAAGATATTTCACACTTGGCAAACATTGCTCAAAATGAGAGGGCACCAGACAGTAACCAAATGTGCAAAATCTTTTGAGTTTTCAGAACATCTAAACAAAAAAAACTAGAATTAAAAAAGTGCTCCCTATGTCACGACTGTTCTAAATTCACTTATTTTTTGTAGCTTCCTAAACCCTGTTGTGGTGCTGATAACAAACTGGAGTTCAAGAGGCACTTGTCTTGCTTACAGTAATGATTTCAGTATTGCGGAAATTCTCCTGCTAAAGAGTAGTTCAGCTGTTGGCTTGACTACATTAAATACTGGCAGGAAACTGTAGGCAGTCGGAGAAACAAGTAGGCTTTCCTTCTGTAAGTGTCTGTGCTTCTGTAAGTTGAAACATTTTTTTTAAATTATGTTTGAACTGATACTTGAAGATGATTCAATCTGTCCAAAACTAAAATAACAGAAATTAAAGGAAAATTTATTCCACTGATTGTAGTGACAGGGAACCTATTAGGCTGTAACATACCTACAGTTCAACTCAAAGTTGCATCAGTATAGATGCAAGACTAGAGCTCTGTGTTTTGCAGAATTTTTCATTTTATTTAAGGAGAGAAATGGGAGAAGAGATTTTTCTTATAAAATCTTCAGTCTTTTGCAATGCACTATATATCAAGTTGTCAAGAAGAAAGTGTTTCCACTCTGCCTGTAAAAGCTTTCCTGAGGGCAGAATAATGGATTTAATGTGGAAAAGTAGGATATTCATATTACAGAATTTGAAAGATGTCCAATGTTTTAAGTTTTAATAGTGTTGTTTATTTGACTCTGTCCCTACCACCTTGTCAATGTCAGAATTACAATAATCCACAATAAAGCACAATGTGGCACGTACATCAGTCATATTAAAGTCACTTGGTATTCAGTAACTCTTTGATCAGCTTAAGACCATTTAATTAAAGCTGGTGCTAGAAAATAGCAGTGTTTTCATGTACAAAAACATACCTCAGATGCGCCTGACTCCTTTAGAAGTAACTGTACTTGAAAATAAATCCTTGGATAACACACCCCCTGAAACAACTCAAGCCCTCAAGCCAGGACTTGCAGTGTGAGGACAGGGAGGAAGAAAAAGGAAGTAGAAAGCACCGCATCAGCAGAAATTCCAGAATAATTTTTCCTTTTATTATCTAGAGAGCCGTTACAGTCATAACTGCTGTTGATTCAGAAGCGATGAGAGAGTTTTCTTTGCAGGAAAAAGAGCAAGTGTTGCCTTCTTATTGCTTCTTTAAAAACCACCATTCAAAGAGACACAATGGCTTGAAAGTTCACGTGCCCTCCCTCTGAAGTCACGTAAAGTTGTGGGGATGCAGTTTACTCATAGTATGCAACTGTCCTTCCAATATCTATTAGAAAATGCAATTACCACACTGCATTACACTTCCTGTCACTAATGATAAGCATCAAGTATGCTGCAAAAGCAAGTATAATCACTCTGACCCACCAAATTCAAAGCCAGACTGCAGTTGGCTCTCCTGCACCCACCTAGCATGAGTTTTGTCCCAGAAGCTAACACTCAAAATAGGATGAAGAAAGACAGAGAAAGACCACAGCACATGCAAAGCACTGCTAGATCAAGACCTCAGCGTAGCTCACCAGTCCCCTAAGAAGAGAACCTGGAATTTGCCAGGCACTGCACCTCCCCCACTTCTACACCTGACATTACCTAGATCTGAGCGATCTTAGTTGTTCTGACAATTTATTCACTTCCTGCAGAAAACTGGACCACTACAAAACACACCTCTGCCAGTTGTGATTTTATCTTTTCCCACCTTCACCCAGTACAAATGCAGATACTATATGGAAAGATGTAACAAAGCACTCCTTGGATCAAACCTTTCAAGACGGGGTTGCAAAATGATGAGACAGCTGTGCAGAAGCATCATTAAAAATTTTTCTGACAGCACTCTGTTGTGCATGTCCCAGCAGGTGAAGGAGGGAGGAGATGCTCCACAAAGAGTTTTGGCAACAAATGCCACCACAAGTCAAAAGTATGTGAAAAAGGAAGCATATATGAGAAATTTTTTACTGTCATCCCAGATGCTGCTTATACTATGTTCTCTCGTGCTTGCCTACAATCAGTAAGACCACTTTAGTGATCAGTGCTGGCCAACAACAAATCCTCAAACAGGCTGCTGTGCGCTATTTGCATTTGCTGGGATAGATCCAGGGCGTACCAACAGCTATGAGCTCTGCAGCTTTTGTTGCATGCTCTGGGTCCATCACTGACTCCAAAGGGCTCTGGAAGCTACTGGAGTAGGGCATCCTGCTCTTTGCACTGCTATTTAACAACTGTCTGCAGCTAACAGCATCAGTCCTCATAGACCAGGTACTCAACCATCTGTACACTGCTTAAAGCAGTGGCACATTGTCAACTGAACAAGCAACAAAATGAGTCTCATCTTGTGGCAACCTCTTACATGTAAACCAGGGCTGGGTGAGAGCCTCCTGAAGACTCCTTTCACTGATGCTGGCTGCATGCAATGCTGCAAAGGGGGGCAGGGGAAAGGAGAGTCTTCTGTACATCATAATTAATTGCTTATGTGTTTAACAAAATGTAATATAGCAAATCCTCACAGACATTTGGTAACAAATGCCAGACCGTAATGATACCTCTTACAATACAGTAACAAACCATCTAGAAATCTGCCTGCTTTATTTGGGAGAGGGACTAAGATTTGGTAAGTGGCTAAAAACTAGTTTAATGATTCCCTATTTAGCTTTTAAATCTACTCACAATGTGACATTGTGTTTCTGATTAGGGACTGAAAATGTTGATTTAACATTTCTGTCATTATAGGTAAGATATCACATGCTATCTCTAATATTATTAAAAAGTTTGTGATTTAAACATAAAAAGGAATTTGTAGCATCACGCACAAGGTTTAAGTTTTTATAATGAGCCAGTCAACTTCAGGTCAGGTTTCACAATAAATAACTGCTACAAGTTAGTTCAGTGTGATGAAAAGGAAATGCAAATAACTGCTGAAACTGTAAGCGTCACATTTGAACAGACTGAAGCATTTAAAATGTCCAAACTGTTCACAACACCTCATTTTCACCACTCCCTTCACAACTTCTTTGAATACACACTGCATACTGGGCAGTTAGCAGGTATCTACTGGCTGGACATCTGACATGACAATCAATGCTTAGCATTTTTTTCTGAAGAGCAAATGCCTCAAAACATTAATCACAGGACCACATTCCACGGAAGACAATGGGGGAGGCAGAACATATTGGGGAACAGGCCTATGATAATATTTACTGACCATGTCTTATACTACTCATGATCAGCTAACGTGACTGCTGCTAGATTGAATGTTATCAGGAAAGCTCGCAACATTATTTTTAACTGTCCTGTGTGCACCTTCAGCAGCTGCTTCAAGGTATCATACAGATAAACAATTCTCATGGTTGCTTCAAAGCTACAATAATAGGGCCCATCCTAACCCAGGAAGGAAATCCAGCACAGGGCTTGCTGTCTGGGGTAGCTCATCTGAAAAGCTCTTAATTTAGTCTCAGAAGCGTGGCAGTAGGAAAAGAAAAACACCATCAGTGTGCCTTAAGATTTACATGGACTTTTCAGACCAAATAGCTACTATCAATCATATCTGCATTCCCAGCAGGAAATTAAGACTTCCTGTTGTTTAATGCTACAATACTTGACATAAGTCTATGAATTTGTAGTTTCAATATTGTTATATTAAAAATCTATACTGTGGGGGAAGAAATACATGTTTTCATCAAATGTAGCAGAAAGAATATCTTTTCAGACACTACTTCACTGTGTTGGATTTTTAATTTAAAATTGTGTTTTAATCAGCAAGGCAAGTATATGAAAGGACAAGGAAAGTACACTTACAGGGCAAAAAATTATTTTCTCTTCCTCCTGTAAAAAGATTTATTCTTATATTCATGCCAGTCGTGTCTAGAGAAAAGACAATTTATATCTCTATCACAGGCTGCCAACCAGGCTCATCATTCATACATTTAGAGGACTAAAAATCTTCAGAGCTGCTTGTTCAAGCAATAAATTTGAGACATCTCGTTGCTGATGGTGTTTACTTGGTTTCTTCTGAGCTTATTGCTTCCCCACCCCCCCCATATTTAACCTTTCTTTCTCTAGATGACGGGATGAAGTAGTGACCCATTGTCCCAGTCAGAACAGCCCCTCAGTTTCCCCAGAAAGCTGGACATTATTTCACTGACAAATCCCTGTGAAGCACTGCAAGACTCAGCCACCTTCTCACACTGGTGCCTGCCACAGCTGCAGCTGCGACGGCCCTTTGCCAAGTTTTACCAGTGGTTTCATCATGCTTTTCCTCTGTTCTTATCTTCCAACCAGATTCCTCCTGCAAGGAAGGCTCATTCATGTCAGAAGGAAAACTACTACTTACATTAGATAAAGGACCCAGAGATCATCCGACTGTGTTTTTGGGGGCTAAGCTGGTAGTACAGAAAGTAAGGAGGGCATATAAGGGTACTGTACCTCCTGGCTGGCAAAGACGCTATGAGGAGGGGACTCCAGGTAAGTAAGGGTTAGAGAGGTGATGGATGCCACTGCATGCTTTCCCATGTCCCTGAGGAAAGGTCAGTGCTCAGGAAGTCTGCAAAGCGACCATTCACAGTGCCTGTTACACCTGATGCTGCAGAACCTTTCCAAGATTTCGGTGGAAATGGGAGAAGTCTTACACAATACCCGGCATTACAATTAATCTTCTGACTGTTCTTAGTGCTTGTTTTGTGGAAGAGCACAAGTTGCCTCATAATTTGGGCCAAAGAACAAGTGTTGCATCCAAGCTACATACGACAGGTGGCTCTGAAGACAATCAGTCACAGGCAGTTATCTCTTTTTCACCATCTAAATCTGATGGAAGCTTTCATCCTCCTAGGAAATCTGGAGTTGCCCCTCTTATCGAGAAAACCATCCCAGCCTTATAAGCACCAATTGAACAACCATTGATTTGGATAACGATTTTGGTCAGTCTAGCAGCAGCGTTAGGCTAAGTAAAAGAAGCACCACAAAAAAGCAATTTGTACAGAGTAAAATAATAAGGCAATTAAAAAAATCACATCTATCCTTAATAAAGACATAAGGCCATACTGCACTGTGGGAACAACCACCCCTGTAACTTCACTGCTAGTCAATTCACAGCCCCTGTGCTAGCCAAGCTCCTTCATAACACTTAAAGGATAGGCATGCCTCACGTAAATTTTATGTCTTATCTGAACTGAAATCAGAACTGAGTGTTGCTTCCTAAGCCTATGAGCTATGAGATTGTGAGATCAGATGTTTCCTTAAACAAAGCCTGGTCTTGGTGCAGCAGCAAGATGGATACAGGTCTGAGGAAAAAATGAGAAGATGAGGAATCACCTGCTGATAACCTGCACCTGCAGCTACTGCCCATTATCTGCCAAATACCACAGGACTAGCTGGCAAAGTGGGTAGAGGCAAGCCTTGAAAACACAGTACTTCCTTGTTCTTGTACCTAAGGTCTGGCTAACTCATGCAGGACTGTGTTCAGGGGGCCTTGACAGCACTGACTATGAAGATGGATATTTGTGTTATCAAGAAAGAAAGCATTCTTCCTCACAAACAAAACGGCCAATGAATGACTTAACGCCTGCAGGGAAGAGCTGCCTTCTATGTAGGCTTGGCAACTGAATGATGCACTCACCTCAACAAAGATGAAGCAAGGGATGATGGAATAACTTCTCTGGGTATTGTTTCCTAAAGCCATTTCTTGTCACACTTCTTGAGGAGGCACTGTTCAAAACTTTAATATCCTGAAAAAGACAAAGGTATTTCAGTATGTTTCACCTTTTTGCAAAATCCACTTTTAGCACAATAAGGTTTACAACATGGAGCACTGACATACTGGACCAGAGATACAGGCTAAAAAGGACATCAGTGTCCAACTTGTGGTCATACAAAATAACCTGAGAAGGCAGTCCCTTTGCAGCACAAAAGCAGGAGACAGACACAGTTTACAGAGCAAAGAGCAGTAAGGAATACAACTGTTTTCCTTAATTACAATCCACTTCCAAGCAAAGATTGTAAAAATATAATTTTCAGCCCACTGTCCTGCCTACAGTGTGTTTTCATCAAGAGGCTTTGGTAATTGACTTGTGAACTTGTATTTTAAAAGACAGACTTAACAGTCCATTACTTGTACGCATGATCGAAATATTTATCTGCATGGAGTATAACCCATTCAAGATGACAGTATGTCTTATGCACAAAAAACCCTAATAAGGAAATACTAGAAGAATGCAATGACGGGCAAGGCCGTTGCTGTAGAGCCTTTCTAGCCTGCTATAAATTCATTATCATTACCATCATTAACCCACAAAGCCATACCTACTTAGCATTTCTTCAGGCTACTGGCTATTCTAATTAGCATAACCTTATAACAGTTTGTGCTAAAACACTTAAATCTCTTTACAGCACAAGAAGTAGAAAAGGAGAGAAAAGAAGACTAACATGGAGAATTTTTACAGAGAGTGCATTTGCTTTTCTTCATGCATGAGGTAACATCAAGAAGCTAAGTCTAGCTTAAATAATTTTAGAAAGAGAAACTGGCTAGCAGGGAAGGGGGGAGCTGGAAAAGAAGCGTGTAGCTCAGAGCTGCCAGGTGGATGCTTGCACAGAGCAAGAGACACAGAAAAGAATGGAAATCCTTTGCTACCAATTTTAACATAAGCACATTAAGCAAGAGCACAGATTTAGATGGGCCCAACCTCACTTCCAACACACACAGAAACCCTGCCTGATTACCCCTGCTGATCATAAGCATCTCCACAGGCCAGGGCCAGGGGGGAAGAAGAAGGTGAAAGCTGGCGTATTTTCCAGAGGATGCTTTGCACAACATCTTCTCCTGGCTCTCTGACCTCATTGGCATCTGGGTGGCAATTCAGGTCTTGGCATATGGAGCCTGTGAAGTTCATGAAGGGGTCAGTGCTTTCTCACCAGCTCTCAGCAGTGTTACTGCAAGAAATACTATCATCAGAGCACCGAGTTCAGCAGGGGTTACGAAGCCTGAGTGAGGAGCTGGATCAGCTGCCAGTGCTTGCCACCTGCACCATGATGCAGGCTCTTGTCTTGCCACCTGTGAACTACTTAATGTATTTCTTATGTCAGCTCATCACAATTTGACCCAGAGCTATAAAACACAAAATATGTATGATGGTTTTGGTAGTATGGTTCTATGCACAGCACAGCCATAGTGACTCCAGTGAAGCCACGTCCTGTGTCAGAACGGCTTCTGAACTATTAACCATTGAAAAATGCAGTTCCAGATAAAAAAAAAATATTCTGGAAATGTTACCTGTAACATACTTCAGACACTCTCATTCTACACTGTATCCCAGTTCTGAAATACAGATATTCTGGATTTTCAAAATGCCTGTTTTTCCAAACGTACTTCAACATTACTTAGGCGATAAAATTGGTTTTATCTCAGAGGTTAACGTCACTGTTTAACAAAAGACAATGTAATCCAACCCCATTTGGACTGCAGAAAAAATTTCCAAACATTCATTTTTTAAACAACCCTTTCCATAACACCAGCTCTTGTGCCACGTTTCTCTCCCTTTAACTTGGCAAACACATGGGGCCTGGTAGAATAGTAGGTTAAAGAGTTCCAGGAGCTTACAGAGCATTACTGCATAAAACTCTTTTTGTATCCTGGAGATACACTGTCAGCAACTTTTTTGGAAATCTTGTTTTTCAAATGGCTTAGTGCAAAGATGTTGTCATGGATGCCTTGTCGATCAAGCTTAGAAATAACCAAAACTTTCCATAACACTGTCCTGTAACTTCAAGCCATGCCTTCAGTCCCAACTGCTGTGACTGCTGTGTGTTCCTAACCAAAGCAGAGGGCTGGAAGGCAACCCAAGGATTTAAGAAATGTTCTCAACAGATGACTGAAAGCAACGGCACAGGGTAGCAAAGAAGCTGATGGTTCTTAGCAGTCGTATAAAATTGCCTAATTTAATGCTAGGGGACTCCTGATGTCATAAAAATGTATCACTGTTTCTGTCCTTTTAAGTTTATTGTGCAAAAACCTGCATTGCCTATAGGAAAGCATTTTACATGTCAGCTTGTCTCCTATGTGATGACACATTTGTGTCAGACATAAGTAGTAAGAGACCACACAGTTGCTGGATCAGGCCAGCTAGTTCCCAGATTGTGGGAAAACTCTCAGCTAGCCTGCGCTTCTCTTAGCAGGTCTTTTCATCAGCTCACTCACAGAAGAGGAAAGGGGAGGAACAGTGTTGACTTGGTGGGAGCACTATCTTTTGTCTCTCTCCAGCTGGCAATGAGTCCTCTAGAGAAAGACAGCAAAGCACTGATTACAGCATTCCCTAGATGCTTCAATCTGCAGAGCAGTCAGAGAGAACCCACTTTTGCCCAAAGAACTGGAGAATTACAGTAAGATGTAAAACAAGTGTCTAGTGACAGTCCTGTTTTATAGTCTATGAAGATTTCTTCCCACTGAAAAATTTTCACAGCACAAAACCTCTGACCAAAGCAACAGGAAATAACAGCTATAATATCAACATCTGGTATTGCCTTCTCCTTTTTTTTAATTTTTATCAATTTGACTCAATTGTTAAGGGACTCATCTAAGCAAAACCATAAGCAGATTTTTAGATCCCACTAGCTCTGACCTTTTAAGGCCTGGTATGTGAGGACTGACTGCATGAGAGTAGAATTGGTCAAACCTATTCTAACTCATTAGGGACCACTGCAGAGGAGATATTCATAATCTGGATCCCTGCTATTATGAGGTGCTTCTACTCTTCAAACATTATATATAATTGTATAATACAACATTTGTGAATTAATTAACATTATTTAGTTCTCATCTTGCTCAATTTACCCCATATGCATTTTCAGAAAACCCCTGATCTACAATGTAGGAGGTCATTGTCTGAAATCTCCTGGGAGAACAAGTGGAGGCATAGAATATATGTAAGTGACTTGAAAATTAACTGAAAAGGAGAGCAAAGAAAAAAAGGATTCAAGCTGAAGATATTTTCTTGCCACAGGGATCTGTCCAGGGGAAAAGAGAAGAATGAGACCCAAGAGTAGGGAAAATAAAAATGTTCTAAAAAAGGTATTTTCTTACAGGTTACTAACCAGCAGAATAATTTCTAAAAGCCCCATTCAGGTATATTCTAAAGCTTTTTATGGGAACACATGACAGACAGCAAAAAGGACGTATCTAGGACAAACTAGCATTTGCTGAGCCTTCATAATATGAGCTCCTGCAGCACATACAGTACAGCTGATCATTGTTCTGTGTAATCACTGCTCAAACCAAGTAATTGCTGGTCCATTCCTCAGGAGATAGTGGTCACCCTTATGTTTTTTAAGCTATGTCCTGCCTAGGAAGATAAACGTTATGGCTTTATATATTGCTACAGTAGATATCTGGGCACCTGTGGAAAATACTAAAATAAAAAATGCAGAAAAGGTAACAGGCAACATTTATCATAGTTTTCAGCTTATGTTTTGTTTAATCAAAACCAATGCATGTTTCTTTTGCCACTAGCTCAGAGACGGCCAGCCTGAAATATAGTAACTACTGCACAGACAGAGAGAGCAGCATAGCCATGGCACACGTGGCACACCACTGCAGAATCCCAAATCTGCTCAGACCAGAGTTGAGGAGGGCAACCACTGATCATTTGGTAGCAGGATGTGATGCAAGCACAAAAAAATGGATCTGATTTCCTGTCCATCTTTAGACAGTTTCATCATCTTTTCAGCAGCAGCTACCATTCTCTTTCAAAATAAAATGTAAATGTCTTATTAGAAGGAACACAACTCTGTTTCCATCACAATGTAAAAGATACTTAAAATGCAAACATTTCCCCATTTGTAAATCAGTTTAACCTTGCACTAACAATTTGCAACCCTCTGTCGGCAACTGGCTTCAAATTATAAAGGTCTTTATTCTCATTAAAATAACAATTCTGTTTACAAGTTAAAAAAAAAAAAAGTCACTAAAACCTCCGCACCAGTCCATCAAGGATCAGTTTGCCCAACTGAAACACATAATCATGTATGTCAAACCTCCATTCAGTTAAGAGAACAAATGCAAAGTAACGCCGTTGCTGAAGATGATTATCCAAGCTTTTCCAGAGAACCGTATCATTATAAACATTATTTACTACACTAGCTCTTAGAGCTCTTATAAAGCAGAGTCCTCTGTTTCCTGGGGGCGAAACAGCCAGGAGGAGTTGAAGCAATTTGCCAGACATCACACAATGACTCAATGTCTAGGCTGAAGAAAGACATATTATTCTCAGACTCCTGTCTAGTGCTCCATCCACTTGACTATACAGTATCTACACTTCAAATGTACTTGCTAATTTCTGCACTAGAACTATTCCATTCTCATTTAAGTAGTACAGGTTTCCCTTAGCTTGCTACTGAAGCTGAACTGAGTTTTCCTACTGAAACCATAACAGAATGCACAAGCAATGATCAAACACACACCAAGATGCAACGGCCTTGCATCCTCTTTATGCAACCCCTGACATGTCCAAAGGCACCTCATCAACCCAGTGCAACCCTGGCATGAACATATGTGTAATTTTGAACAGGTTGCAACAGGATAATAAAGGGTTAAAATGTATTTCCCAAAACTCTTTTCCACATAAACCTAACCAATGCATACAAAAGAGTCTAAGGAATCAAAGATAAGAGTTTCCTGCAAAAGGCAGTCAAAGCTATTTAATGTTTTCCTAGCTAAAATACAGATATTTTGTGTTTTCAAAGCAATCAGAAACACTGAGAGCTGGCATGAATCATTTCAAAAGCCAAACAGTATGAGGAAAAATACAAATGACATTGTAGCATAAAGACCCGTTTGTAATTTAGCTTATCTGCCTTGCATGCAAACATAAACAGACTGTTCGCTTGGTGTTATTGCATAAAAATAGTTAAACTAATAAAATAGCACCACGTCTGCAACAATTAGAAGGTACCACACAACTGGCAATCAGTTTGCTATCTCAAAGAGCCAGAACACACTGGTTTTGATCTGCAAATGAGAAAGTTTCCTTTGGAACAGGTTGCACGGAAAAGTGCCTACATGCAATGGAGCTTGGGCAAGAGGGAAGACCCTCACTTAGCTCTGGTTTCCCATCACTGAAGAATCCTTCTGCCTATCCACCATGAACTAAGAGCCAAAGAGCCACCAACACCATGGCCACCAGACCAGTAACACGGTGTCTGACTGATGACATTGTATGCCCAAACCCTGACTAACATGTTTTGAATTGTACTTGATTTTTAGTTAACTGAGAAATTGCCTAGTAGCAATTACCTAGTCCTACTATAGCGACAGTTGATCTCAAAGGTCTTTTCCAACCTAAATGATTCTATGACCATAAACAAATGTGTGTTCTCAGTTTCAAGACTTAGCTGGTGGTTGTCTCCCAGAGCAATCCCTTATCAGCAGCACGACCTTCCAACAACACTCAAAGAGGAGCTGAACAGATGAAGCAAGAGCTCAGTTTACTGGATTGGGACCTCAGCACTGAATAAAATTTATTATAAACTTTCTTAACAGCATAAATGTCTGGTTTGTATTTAAGCTATGGCCATTCAAAGAAATCGGCCTGTCAGTGAAAGCACTTCTCATACATGTTTCCACAAACTCAATGACAGGAATCTAATTACATATCACCAATGATCCCTAGTAAAATAACAGAAACCTGCCACCGAAACACAAAACAAACCTACACATGTTCACCATCACAAAAAACAATTCAGCAGCATTTGAGTATTAATCTGGAAAAACACTTTCTCTGATGAGAGTTCTGACCTTGTTCTGCTAGTTGAGGTCACGTTTTATCATTTCTGCACTCATACTAGCAAACCATTTTATGGCGAACAATGATACCTAAGAAATGTCGTTCCTAGCATATCTGAAATCACGAGTCTTGGTACAAAACCCTCCTTGTCATGGAGAAAGCTCCATGAATAACTATCTGGAGTCCTAAATTACCAATCTCTTAAAAATGTGTAGCTGAATCTCTGGTGGCAAAGCAGGGTTTGATCCACAGAAGAAAGTGATGCCAGAGATTTTTAGAATTTTGTTAGGGATGTTTTCCTTTGCTGCTAGCTTCCCGTGGAAAATCATTCTGTGTGTGAATGAAAAGCAGCAGTATAAAATCTATAGACAGGCAGACTGATAAGGGATCAGCACCACTCACATCTTCAAGGGAGTTCAAGTGTTATGTCAGTATGGCAGAGGCCTCGTAACAACTTCTCACTGCAGGGAGGCAAGTGAAATCCCAATGCCACAGCTGCTAGCAACAAAATTTACATGATGCTACTTGGCCAGAATATCACAGATGTCGTCTAAGAAGAACCCAAAACATGACTGTGTAAATAGCAGGTGTATGCACCTTAACATCCAGGAAGACAAACAAAATGGCCACAAGCCTTATTTTGAACTATCTCACACCTGCAAACCTTTCCTTATCCTGCAGGTCTGAAAAGGTCATCATGGTTGATCTGTTTCATTTCACAAGGCATTGAATTCCTTGCAAAAATGTTCAGTACGTCAGCATCAACACTCAAGAGTTGCTTTGAATGATACCCACTAAAATGCAGTGTTACATTAGTAAAACCGTATCCAAAATCATATGTATAAAAAGTTTAACCCACTGCAGCTGATAACGCTTCTTTCTTTCTTCCAAAAGGATTAGAAGTGCATGATAAATGAAGAAGGAATCTGATAATGAGATTCATTAGGAAATGCTTAAAAAAAAGTAACAAGCGGTCTCTGCAACAAAAACCAAACCACTGAATGTATCCGTGCAATTAACAAGACTGATCCGGCTCCTAATTTTCATTTAACTCAAAAAAGCCAATTGTTCTAGCTCTCATTTCATTCCTTCAAACTTTAAAGCAAATCTAAATGAAATAGTCATGCGTTATCTTGGGCAGAAAAAAAGAAATACTATTTCTGGCCTTCACCCATCCACTTGAAGGCATGTCATCTCGATTTAGGCTAACTAATTTGCCTTGTGAGCTTCTCTGAACAAATGCAAAAGGCAAATGGTCATTTCTTTCACTTAAGGACATTTATAGCAATAAACTGGCAGGTAAGTATGACCTCCCTGATATTTGGGATACTATCATGAAGGGCTTGTGACAGAATTTCACCCTTTGCAACCAATTCCATTGCATTTGGTGCCTCTCCAGTGCAAAGCACTGACAGGCACTGAGGAAACTCTGGACAGTTTCAACAGGAAAAAAACAGAGCAGCCTTCTCCTCAGGCCCTTACCACAGTTAAGTGGTGGAAAAGGAGGAAGGCATTGGAGACAAAGAAGAAAACAACAGGAAACCTCAAGTTTTGTAACACCAGGTTGTGAGATACAACAAAGGGTAACAATGCAACAGTGCAGAGGAGAGGAAAACTGGATGAGCTACAGAAAAACTGCTATGGAATGGAGGGCAAACAAGGAAGAGACCGTAAGTTTTACCTGTGATGGGAACCATAAGACTGAAGATTTTGTGTACTCTAATAAAGGAACATCAAAACAATAGATTCTAGAAAACAACTCTTCCTTCCCCTCAGAGTTTTGCAGAAGGGATTTTATTATTAATTAATTTTATTTTAAGATTATTGAAATAACTAGTTCTATTATACGACAAAAATAGTCTGAAGAATTTTCCTTATTCCGATGAAGATTTGTACTTTACTCCAGAACACTGCTAGTGCTGTTTTGTGTCATCAAGAAGAAAAAGTAATGGTTCTTTATTTGTAATACAGTTTCACAGCTGTGCACTAAAAGAATATTTGCAATCCAAATACTAAAAACATATCTCAAAAATACATGTCACATGGCCTTTTTGTATGCCATCCCTGCTGAGCCTAAGTCCAAGTAAGCTGCTGATTCATGCATTCGAGTGCCATCACTGAGTTATGCCCTTTTTACTTTCAGGAGGAACGAGCAGTTACGCTCTCACCTTAACTGGCCAGCAGGAATTTCCTTGATGCCATGCGTGGCTTGCACTGGAACAGACCTAATGCAATCAGTCCCAGCACCAATCTGCCCCTCTCCCTGCTACCTGGCACTGCTTCCTGCCAGTTCCCAAGGGTGTACAACCAATCCAGCTGACACACATGAAGGAAAGTCTGCTGGATGCTCTGAGTGATAACTGAACTGAGAAAAAATGAATGGCCTTTTCACACCTCTCCCTTGTTAAGCAAGCAATGGCATATCTTTCTCCTTTATTTGAAGGAAGAGGCTTGTGCAAAGTGCCAGCTACTATCAGGCTTCAGATGGAGAGCTCCCAGAAAATTTCCAGACCCCTCTCCTCCCACTTCCCCACTTCCCTGCTACGACAGCTTAGGAAGCCAACACTATTGGACAGTGTTCATACAAGTCATAGGGTGAAGATAAAACAGTGGGAATACTGAGATGAGCATGGGAATGACCAGAGTACAGCTATGTATTGTCTACTGAAGGGCGGAAATTCGGGTGAGTAATGTTTCTGTTTCTTTCTTTTTTTTTTTTTTAGGAGATGAATGATGCATTGAAAGTATCAAC
Organism: Falco rusticolus; assembly: GCF_015220075.1. Classification (NCBI taxonomy): domain Eukaryota; kingdom Metazoa; phylum Chordata; class Aves; order Falconiformes; family Falconidae; genus Falco; species Falco rusticolus. The sequence continues at coordinate 10,441,142 of NC_051210.1, forward strand.
TCAAAATCACACTGAGCTAACAGTAAAAAGTAAGCATCTAATAGGCACAATCCCATGAATTTCACACAATAAAAAAATGCAATCGTTTTGTCTCCTCAGGGCCAAGCGAGCAAAACTATGTGAGTATTGAATGCAGGCTGTAATATTATGACAGTAAACAAGCAACTGCCTCCCCACACTGTAGCCTTTGGTGATGAGATCAAGAGACACAACCTTTTGTTCCTCTGATACCTATTCATATTGGCAGCAGAGCTGCCAGAGATACAAAAGGACTGCAAAGAATCCCACTTCTGCAAAACTGTCAGCAAGCTGAATCTTATATAGAATTTTTATCTATTCACCTAGTTTATAAAAATCACATTCACCTTCATCCCTTGCAAAGTCAGAGTACAAAGGATTTCTAGAATACTTCTTTATTCTCTCATACAAAACCACTATGGGAAAAGCTCTCCAAAACAGAAAGAAAGAAAAAAAAAATCAGCAAAAAGAAAAGGAAGGGAGTGGATTTCAGGATCCTGCATGGAAGAAGTAGGGCTGCAGCCTTGAAATTCAGAAGAGCTAACTTTGGCTTCTTCAAGGACCTACTTGGAGGAATCCCATGGATTAGGTCTCTGGAAGGCAGGGGGTTCAAGAGAGCTGGCTAATGTTCAAACATGACTTGCTCCAAGCTCCAGATTGGTGCAGCCCTCTGAGTTAGAAATCAAGCAGAGGGGGCAGGAGGCCTGCGTGCATGTGCAAGGAGCTCCTAGCAAAATTCAATCAGAAGAAGGAAGTTTACAGAACGTAGGAAAAGGGACAGGCTGCTTGGGAGCAACAGAGGAACGCTGTCAGAACGTGGAGAGACGTGATGAGGAAGCCTAAGGTCCATCACCAATCAGATCTGGCAAGGGATGTCAAGGACAACAAGAAGGACTTCTTCCAGTACATCAGTAGCAAAAGAATGACTAGGGAAAATGGGGGCCCGCTGCTGAATGAGGTGGGTGCCCTGGTGACAAAGGATACAGAGCAGGCAGCGTTCCTAACTGCCTCCTTTGCCTCAGTCTTCAGTGCCAAGGCCAGCTCTCCGGCATGCCAGGCCCTGGAAGCAAGAGAGGAGGTCTGGAGAAAGGAAGACTTCCCCTTGGCCAAGGAGGATGGGGTTAGAGAACGTGTAGGCAAACCTGACACCCACAAACCCACGGGCCCCAATGGGGTGCACCCTCAAGTGCTTGGGGGAGCTGGCAGATGTTATTGCTAAGCCACTCTCCATCATCTTTGGAAGGTCATGGAGGACAGGAGAGGTGCCTGAGGACTGGAGGGAAGCCACTGTCACTCCAGTCTTCAAACAGGGCAAGAAGGAGGATGCAGGAAACCACAGGTCAGCCAGCCTCACCCCCATCCCTGGAAAGGCAACAGAACGGCTCATCCTGGAGGTCATCTCCAAGCATGGAGAGGAAAAGAAGGTTATCAGGAGTAGTCAACATGGATTCACCAAGGGGAAATCATGCCTGACCAACCAGATAGTCTTCTGTGATGGAATGGCTGGCTGGGTACATGAGGGCAGAGCGGTGGATGTGGTCTACCTTGACCCCAGCAAGGCTTCTGACACTGTCTCGCATAACAACCTCATAGGCAAGCTCAGGCAGTGTGGGTAGGTGAGTGGGCAGCGAGGTGGGCTGAGTCCTGGCTGAAGGGCAGAGCTCACAGGGTTGTGACCAGCGGTGCAGAGTCTGGCTGGAGGCCTATAGCTAGTGGTGTTCCCCAGGGGTCAGCGCTGGGTCCACTCTTGTTCAGCTTACTCATGCGTGACCTGGATGAAGGGACAGAGCACGTTCTCAGCAGGTTTGCGGGTGATACAAAACTGGGAGGAGCGACTGACAGACCAGAAACTGTACTGCCATCCAGCAAGTATAATTCCTACAGGCTAAATACTGTAATTTGTCCACTTCTAAGGACAGCATTGTACCAGAGCTCATGCAGTTTATGTGCTCAGAAACACAACCTGGATGAAAAGTCAAGGATTTGGGAATTTACTGTTAGATTACTTGACATCTTGTCTAATAAAATAACGGTTATTAATCCAGATCTATTTATTACCGTAAAAACAAAAAGAAAAAAAGAAAATTAAGCAAATTAGAACAAAAAGTTTTAAAATTATTTAAGAAAGTTTTACAGACTTTGTAATACCTCTCCCTTCTCAGCGGTGTTATACCCCCCACCTGAGACCTGTGGCTGTTGGCTTTAGACTTGGATGGGAGAGAGGATTGTGGCAATGTTTCCATGTCCTGAGCTTTGCTCTGAGAAGGCATCAGTGCTGATGTTAGGAGCTTTTATTCTTTTTAGTCCAGGATGCAGTTGCACTTATTTTAATACATTTTCTTAACATACTTTACACCTTGCTTGTTCTACACTCTTAGATTCAGACTTCCTATATATGGCATACTGGACATACACTTTCTTTGCTCTCTTTGTTAACACCTAAAAATCAGCTTGGTTCACGCCATGGCTGCATTGTATTAGATACCAATGACTGACCATTGGTGAGTTGGTTGGTTGAAGCTCCATCGGCTCTGGTACCACCTTGTGCTCCCAGTTTTAAAACCTCTGCTATTATCCCATGTGTATTCTCCTCCAGGCTGCCTCTTTATCCCAGGTTCAGACAGTCTATTTTACACAGAAGAGTGACTTGTTAGTTCTACTTATTCGGTAAAGAAATAGATGAAAAATATTCTAAAAATAGGCACTACATTATACAATCGTATAAAAGTAAGCTAAAGCTAAAACTGGTTAGGTAACAGCTACCACTTCATCAGACGATTGCTGTTACAGTTTCAGGCAGGCCAAGACAAGTGCTGACAATGCAGATCTGACAAAACCTCATCCTCATAGAACTAGTTCAGAACTTGGGTTCTCTTACTAGAAAAGGCAGTGTAACATTTGCCTGGCTACAAGACCACAACCCCATCCCCCAGCTTTTGATACGCTGCAAAACATGGGCTTTCGCCTGTGAAACCAGCAAGTCTGTTGCGAACCTTTCCACACAGTTAAGCTCCATATTAGGGCCAAGTAATGGTCATCCTGGAGGCCTATGGTCTTCTCTCCATGACTTTGTCTCATGACACCTATACAGGTCTCAGAGGAGCGCACACAGTGATTGTTTGACTGTTAACCATTTGATTTTTAAAGTAAATACACTCTGCACAAACAACAAAGCTGTTAAGATTACAACTACAGCAAACAAAGCCAAATTCTGAAATTCCTGTTGCTGAGACCAAAATGTTACTTCAAAGAATGTGATGTGATTAAAATCACATATTTTAACAGAGTTTTCACAAGATATATACCTATTATCAGGTAAACTGAATAAGAAAGTTAGCTCACAATATTTTGTGGACACTTATATGCATGAGTGTATAGATGCATATGAATTCATATATGCTCAGATACAACTGAAGCCTACAAACTGCATGACAGATGACGATTGGTAATAAATGGAACAATTTCACAATCAATCTTGGTCAAAATATGATTAACAGTCACTTAAACACTAAAAGCAGATACAAGCATATAAACATGCCCATCCTGCCCTGTGCTGTTTGCTGCCACTCTTCTAAGGACACAGGAACATCATTACCTTGTTTAATAGACCTTCATTGCTGATGCACAGCTCTCACCTCTAAAATACAATTATTTTCATTTTCCTAAATAACCTGATCAGCACTTAAAAAATGAAAAAATCCTTTCCAGCAAATTGGTGTAGCACTGCATATCATAGACAGAGTTTTGCCAAAGAGAGCAAAATAGTTTTTACCATCTGTTATTTTCTGCCCATCTGAGGGCCACTGATCTATATACACTGTGTTGCGGTTTAACCCGGAGGGCAGCTAAACACCCCAGAGCCACCCACTCACACCCTGCTGCCAGCGGGGTTGGGGAGAGAATTGGAAGAAAAAAACCCAGAAGTAAAATTCATGGGTTGAGATTAAAATAGTTTAATAGGACAGAAAACGAAGGGAAAACGATGATGATGATGACAACAATAATACTACACAAAACAAGTGATGGACAATGCAATTGCTCACCACCCGCCGACTGATGCCCAGCCAGTTCCCGAGCAGCGGCCCCCAGCCAGTGTTCCCAAGTTTATATACTCAGCATGACTTCATATTGTATGGAATATCCCTTTGGCCAGTTTGGGTCAGCTGTCCTGGCTGTGTCCTCTTCCATCTTATGCCCCCAAGCTTAGCTGCTGGTGGGGCAGTTGTGAGAAACTGAAAAGTCCCTGACTTAGCACCTGCTTAGCAACAACTAAGACATCAATGTGCTATCAACAATATTCTCATCCTAAATCCACATTATTCTCATCATAAACCCCAAATACAGCACTATACCAGGTACTGGGAAGAAACTTAACCTATGTCAGCCAAAACCAGGACACACTGCTTTTTAAAAATTTCCCCAGTATAATATCAGACAAAAGTGCAGTCACCCCATTCACAATGCTGTAAAACTATACTAATGCAATCTGTTAAAACTCAGTTTATCATGGGAAACAGTTCTAAACTTAGCTGATCTATAGTTGCTGCTTGTAGTGCTCAAAACATCATATTTTATAAATGCACAAAACTGCATTTCTCTAGATATGTGTACATATACACACATTTACACCTCTTCTTTTGTTTACATACTGAAACACTGCATTCATAAAATCACATATCTTACTGATCGATTAAACAGGATCGCTATTAATAATAGGAAGTATATCTATCCTCACAGAGATAGTGTTTTTCTGTTTTGCAGTTTAACGTGTTTTAAAATTTGATCCATTTTTCTGCTTCCCTTAGTTTGTTCATATTTTTCTCATCATTTCTCAGCCATGACAATTGACCTATAAGAAAAGTACTGCATCCTTCTGTTCACATATATGTATATATGACAATACAAACAAAACAAAAACAGTGAAAGCAAAGCTAAGACATGCCAAGTTAAAAATATCCATAGCGTTGGAATGGATTACATATTCTTCTGTACTATGGAAGACAAAAATAGCAAAGATTGCAGAGAGTGTAAAATATTTTCATATTGATTATCACTTGCATTTGCTGTGCTTGATTTCCTTTGGTCTAGTTGCTTTGCCCCTGAAAACACTCAGATGTTCTTTGTAAATGGTTCTGCCTTTTCTTGCAAAATTTTCTATAAGGCATGCTAAAGGAGCTGTAGAGCCACAAATGCCACACTTCTTGCTTCACTACATGTGAGGCTCACACCATGATGGAGACTGCTGCTTTCATTGTGCGTCACACTTTGCCCTCTCCGCACCAGCCCATGCTCCTGCAAGCCCTTGGCTAGTGCATGTTTCAGACTAACTGGCTTCAGTTATGCACACCACATGCTTTGAAATTGTGCTTCCAGGTGGCTTCTCAGTCAGCGTGATCCTGCAGCTGTACCTCAGCAATCACAGCCCCGGCTTCTTTTACTTCTATGTGCATCTCTTCCTTCTTTCTTTGCTCCTGCTACAACCAAGTCCTTAACCTCTCATTCTCTTCCACTATTTACTTCCTTACAATAGCTGTCCTAACTGCAGATATCACAGTCTGCACTGGATATCCAGTTACTTTCTGTGGCATCAACAGACACAACAGCATGCAGCAGCTGCTAGGCACTTTAATTCCTGATCAACTCCCAGTTCTACCAGAACTGCAGGCCTTCCCCAGTTCTCCACATTTTAACTTTGTGCAAGCCCCAGAAACAGAAGAGATGGCTGCAGGCTGAGACTGAGAAGTTGGGGGCACTGGGTTTTATTTCTTTTCTTATACTGATCTCCACCAAAATGCTCAGTATGACACTTACTAAAGCAATTCCCCACTGCTTCAATTCACCCAGCAACCTTCATGCTAAGGAAAAGTACCTGCCACAACCTCCTTCCCCCACATACGCTTTTGACACTTTTCCAGAGAGTAGTGGGAAGTCACAGTTTGCAAAGGTAGCACTTTGTACTGCCTCTTTGTCTTTCCTAGCCCTAAGATTTTTCGTTAGCTTCCAATCATTTACTTTCCTCCCAAACACTCCTATTTCTCTTAACAGCATTCTGCCTCAGGACACATAGTTCACATATTTATAGGCCCTAAAGTTAATGCTGACGTAGTTTAGACCATTCACCACAGCTGTTCTGTATGCAACCTGGTTGATACGCAGATTCTGTCGACAGCTATTGTTTAGAACGGGTCGCTCTCAATTTACATGTTCCATCTCATTTTCTCTCTCTTGTTTTTTGTCCTTCAGTATGGAAGTTCCTCATCCTGCCTCTTCACCACTACTTCCCTGCACATCTGATTTCTTCACAGTACAGTTCTGGTTGTGCTTTTTCTTCCAGTTTTGCAAACTCTTGGTCAGCATCTAAGGCAGTCCTGCAAGAATCTGGATTCCAATAGCTGGTACACCACTGCATAACTGACATGCCTATATGGGTCATCTCTTCCTAAGAAAACCAAGCAAGTGACCATTTAGGGAGCTGCATGAACAAGGTTCTACTTCTACTCTTGAAAAATCGTAAAAGGATGTAAACCTGTTTTCTTGCCTTTCTCTTATAGGTGTTCCTGGCTATTCTGTTCTTCATCTGACTTTGCAGGAAAGCCTACTCAAAGTAATAATAAAAGTAAAATTTGGGACCCAACTGCATTGAGGAAGTGATGCAGGGACAAAGACCTCTGTTCACCTATGACTATAATGAGAACATTTTTAACCAATATCAGCTAAGGCTGGGCTTCTGTCTGGCTCCATCTTGCCCAAACTCTCACCTATTTTCATCAGACTCTTGTCAGTTCACACTGCATAGGCTGACACCTAATTAAACCCAAATGTGCCTAGGCTGCATTTTACCTAGATTAAGACAAGGAAGCAAAGACCATCTTTTCCCTTCTCTGTGTTTTTCCTGTGATCCTTTATCATCTAAGTTTTCCAAAAATCAGTTACTACATTTTAAGTGACATAGTTGTCATGTCTGCAGGCACACATATTACCTGGTCCTCAGTGATGCCCCCAGAATGGCTTGCCCACCTTCTCCAGCCTGATGAACTTGCCACATCTATGTGGGCCAAAGAAATACATCTTGCATCAACAGTCAGCAGCTTACTGTTGGCCTAACTAAAATCTTAAAGCTAGTGAAATTACTTTAGTCTGTGGCTTGTCACTAGGAGTGGATACAATGGGGCACATTAGGAGCTCTAGTAGGTACCCTTCACTATTTCTTCATAAGTTTATGCAAGTATTTCATAAACGTGGACTCACTCTTTGAGCTGTTGTCACATGTCAAATAATTATGATTATTCAATAGATGATGGGATCATAAGAACTGCAAGTTTTTTCTTGGACCTTCCAGTGGAGCCATGCAATATTGCACCATCTCATCTATAAAGCTATGCATCAGTCACACAACATGGCCACAGCTTAGCTTCAAAGCCATCACTATGCCTCTACTTACAGTACATGGAAAAAAACCCAACCAACATCTGTATGACGGCTGCCATAGTGGCCAACACACCAGGGACAGACCTGATTCTTCCAAAACAATAAGCTGCTTTAGCCTGTGTCCACTTCTCCGCAGGAAGCGTTGCAAAAGACACTGAAGCTCTGTAGATCAGGCACACAAGGGGTCTGCAAGACATTTTTTCCCCAGTTGGTCTCAGCTGCTCATCATTCAGAAGTGAGCAAACAGCCCAGATCATTGCGCTCCACTGCCAGTGACAGATACATCCACAGGGAGATGCTTCTGCTCCTCTTGCAGTCAGATGCATTAATGATCTCTGCAGAGAGCACAGCTGCCATAAAAATGGCCAGGACTGAATTTTTTAAAGCACTGCTGAGCTAACTGCACAGTCACTGAAGGCAGGGATAAAACTTCCATAAATAACAGAGTCCAGCAACAGCTAAGTCTGTCTTTCAGCATAACTAAAAATTCAGCTTTCAGTCTCCCAATAGTTGCACCAAGGGTACCAGAGCTGTGTGTCTTCATGCATTGTTCAGGTACTAAGCATAGGTGTAACTGAGAATTATTAAAAGTAAGATCATTGGTTAACTACATTTACAGACCGTGCTCTGAATCAAGTATTGCCTGTCCTCTTACAGCTACCAAAAAGACACTGAAAAGCCAGATTGTGCATTCAGTGAATTCAGCAGGAGCACAGTCACAGACCCAATGCCTTATCCAGATGAATTTACCACTTCTTGGCAATCCACAATGCGCTGATCTGGTACTAATGAGCGCGCAGCCACTCAGTGCTGACGGGTATGAATTGGACCCAGAGGACTTCTCCTTGTATGCAGTCACTGAACATTTTTACCTGCTCCTACTGATGAAACTGGAATGTCTCCAAACTCCACCTCCCTGCGCATCCTGGCACAAAGGAAAAAAAAATAGCAGGAAATTGACAGAGAGATGGATGACAATGGGGAGGAGGAGATCCACTGTAATGGGTTTGGTCCTGGGGAGCAAAGCTCACAATAATAGTGATTGGCATAAAGGAGTCCCAAGATAAGCAATACAACAATTATCACAATAGGAGGTATTTGTTCATAAGAGAATGACTGTGACAGCTAAAGGTAGCCAGCTTCCAGGTATTTTGGAAGTATAAATTACTTTACAGCTTTGTTCTCTTGAAAGCTACTTTCAAAAGGATCTTTTCATTTCAGAACCTGCTTGCAAAGAGATATTTGAGCCCCAAGATGAAAACAACAATGTGTCTCTCTCTAACAAAGGAATGAAGTGTTTACTGTGCTGGTGATAACGACAAGTTGCAGGATGGAATCTAAGAAATAAAAGTTGTGTAAAGTATCAGATTTAATACATCACATATTTCCAGCATGGAAAACTTGGGGAAGATTTCAGCACACTTGCAACTGCTGCATCTGGCCAATCATACCAAACATACAGCACCAGACCAATGGCTGCTAATATGCATGAGCTAATAGCCTTTTCCCGTCTTTTAACTTGAGCGATCAGGCATGTAGTATGACATTTCTTTAGCTCTCTGTGGATACACAAATAAATAAAGAACTGAAAAGTAATCATGTTCTCACCTGTCTTAGAAAGCTGAAAGGTTTACTAACCCTTTCTGCATACTGCTTTCACATAAATTAAAATGCAAAATAAGCCCCACAGCCATTATAAGCCATCTGCAGATTCACTGTCCAAATCTAATACTTGACACTGCTTTTTCAAATGATCTCTGTCACTCTCAGTGCTGATCTGTGGATATAGCGGACTCAGAAAACAGGAAACTTTTAAGATGTGTTAAGAAGGAGTTCCACAACTTTTGCATCAACACTTGGACAGGATGGCTGCTGCTAGTGGCTGCCAGTGACTCCGGCTGGGTGAGATTTCACATTTGCTTTTTATCAAGACATTGCTGTCAGAGGAATAAAATTAATTTCACTGTTAAACTAGCATGTTCTCTATCATCAGGCAAGGTTTTGTAAGGGACAGGAAAAGGCAACTTGATTCATATACCTGTCTGTCCAGGACTCTTCTTGGAGGAAGTCCTACCCTGTACAGTCTAGAAAGCAAGAGACTTGAATAAAGCATTTGCTTGTATATCACTGTTTCAGAAAGCCTCCTCACAGACTTGGACAATTTTAGCTCAGCAGTCTCACGTGAAAACATTAAAAATCAACATAAGTGATACTAGCAGGATGTGTTCCTTTGAACAAAACTTTGGCTTCTGCAGTTTGCAGACTGAACCAGCCAGACACCAAAGGTATGCACAAGTTCACTCTTAGGCCATAGAATCATAGAATCATTTAGGTTGGAAAAGACCTTTAAGATCATTGAGCCTAACTGATAACGCAGGACTGCCAAGTCCAGCACTGAACCATGTCTCTCTGCACCCCATCTATGCGTTTTTTAAATACCTCCAGGGGTGGTGATTCCACCACCTCCCTGGGCAGCCTGTTACAATACCAGACCGACAACCCTTTCAGTGAAGAAATTTTTCCTAATACCCAGTCTAAACCTCCCCTGGTACAAGTTGAGTCTGTTTCCTCTTGTTCTGTTACTTGTTACCTGGGAGAAGAGACCTACCCCGACTTGTCTGCAACCTCCTTTCAGGTAGAAAGGTAGAAAGCAATAACGTCCATGTATGAATTGTCCTTTGCAGTACCATCTATATGCTCACAGCACTGAAAGTGAATTCTTACTGATATGAACATGCCAGAAAGGGCAAACAAAGTACAAAAATAAAGCCCTCTATATTGTCATAGCTGTGTTTCTGCCAGTACCACTGAATTTGCTTGTCAAGGGTATGTATGGACAAAGGTGACTGCAATAAAATCTAATCAACAGAAGTTCAGGTTTTGGGGTAATTTGTTTTCCCTGGAATAATCTAGCAGATTGTTGCCAGTCCAGGTAATCCACCAAAATAATTCAAAACCAAATTAAGTTCTAGAAGCTTTTTTCAAAAACTCATGTGACTGCTAACAGACTATCGGTCATCTTCACTGCTACTAACACACATCAAATTAAGGGCACTCAGGGCAGCACAGGAACTAACTGCACATTTTTACTGAAGACAGGAGTGAGTCTTGTACCTAAACTGTGAGTGAGCTCTGGGTTAACATGCAAACTAAAAAGATGCAAACTTGCACCCACTCCTAAAGACTACAAAAGAAAAGTAGGTCTAAATCTCATTTGCCACTGCCAGCCAAGCAAAGCCTCAGAGACACAACAGGACTCAAGCAGCCACCATGATAACTGGGTCCTCTGACTGAATCACACAAGAGTCATGCTTTTTAATATACTCGTTAATGACATGACACAAACTTGCCTTAGTCAATGGCTCACTACAGTGAAAGGGCTTTCCCATTAAACTGAGTGAAAAAACCTCTGTGACAGTACTAATAAAGTCCTAATACACATGTAACTCATCTACACAAATTTTCAATAAATCCACAGGCTTATGAGGAATTCAGTGAATAGAGAACTATAAAGATAACAAGCAGATTGAAGAATAAATTCAAAGAGGTAGAATTATAGAACCAAAGGGAGAAGTGTAGACTAATAAATGTGATATTACCCTAACTACTGACAGGCCACAGGATTTGTATGAACTCTGCAAGGCCTCCAGTCTTGTCTGGCTTTGTCTTGGCCAGCCTGGAACTTTGATTCATCTTGCCCAGCTGTCTCAGCAGGTAACAACCAGGTAACTGTTTCCCTGATCCACTTCAGCTCAGCTTTGTGCAGCTGTGAGGTACAGTGCTTTGGTATATTTGTTTTTATATTACAATATAGGTATATTACAATACCTTTGGTATGTTTCTGCAACTAAGAATCTTAACATGAAACTATTTTGTGTAGAGCAAACTACCTGTGACCCTTGAGTAAAATCACAGCACAGAAGAGTACAGCTGTGTAACAACAGCAGAGACTTTGAAATTGCAGGACGTGCCAGGGCTGTAAACAACCCAGCAACAGTGCTGGGCCATTGAAGCAAGGCAGCTCAGTTTATCAGTGTTAGCAGGAAACAAAGGAGATTCTTGGCTCTGCATAGAAGGTATATTCCTGCACCCTTCATAAGCTGCAAAGTAACAAAAGGAAAAAACCCATTATCTGATACATTTTAAAAAAATCCTATCAGTCTGAAATTGTTATTCCTTTTTAACATTTTTTATTTCTTCTGGAGTTACTACTCAGAGTATTTCACTAAATGGTGTGGTAGGGTTTGGTAGTGCCCAGGACCTTATATTTTTTTCCCATTTTAACTTGTTCTCACCTCAGTAATTTTTGTCTTTGATTTAAATGTCTTCTCTTCTCCAAAGCATTTATCACAAAAATTTTTGCTTTGGTTGCTGTTCTTACCAATTTTGCTCTGAAGTTATGAAACTGATGATTATCCATAAATCAAAATATTTTAGAATTGAAATGGGTTTGGAGGCACAAGCAAGCTGGATGCACTTTTAAGAACACATATGATGAACTATATACAGGCATTCTAAAATCATGAGAAAGATGCTCGTAATTTACAGTATTTACTTGAAAAATATTATTTTCAACATAACACTCTTGGATTCATCTTTTCTTGCTTTTTGAGCTTTTGGAATGCACATCTTCCTATCATAAAGGTTTTCATCAAAAGCATTGTGCATAGGAAAATAAAAAGCAAGAGAGAGCCAGGGATTGTGTAACCACGAGACTCCGGGAGCAAAGGCTTTAAGACAAGCATGAAGAATAATTCTGCAAACCCATTTTGTATAACCTTATCATCAAAACAAGATATTACAGGCATGGTCCTTGGAGGCTAGAAGAATGGAAATGCTTGCATTTTTTTCCGGATGGTAACGATCGCTGCCTGTCTTTCAGTGGATGCAATGCAAGGTGGCTTTTTGGTTTTTAGGCATTGTAGTGCAATCGGAAATGTTTTCGTCAGCTATTCTGACCAGCCTCACACACAAGTTCAGTGCTGGTGCATGCATAGAAGAATGGCTGTTTAACACCACTTTCACAAATGACATTTTGTTTTGAGACACTGCTGAAAACAGCTCAGCATATAAGCTGCCAAGAACAGGCTGCCTAGCTGATTTAAAACCACTGGAGTGAAACACGGTTATTATGCTGTTTATCTGCATACAAATCAAATGCCTTCATTCTCTCATCCATGTTTACCAAAAGAGCATCTGACTAACAAAACCTCCTGTCCTCTGGTTAGATCATAAACACAAAGATCTAACTGGGAGAAGAGGTGTGAGGGGGCATGGCAGTCCAACTTGCTAGCATACTTCAGTACAATGAAAGATGGAAACTAAGTCCCGTTATCTAGACAATCTTATAAGATTATCTTCTGTTTACACACAGGCCAACAAACCTATGGTGTGAAGGGAAAATGACGTAGTTACAATCAGTACAAGTTTTAGGGAACAGATGCCTTTTTTTTCATCTTCAGTTTGGATAAGCTTAATATGGTTTAGAAAGTGCTGTTTTCTAAGCCAAAAGAAAGAAAAGGCAGGCAGAAATGATTGTGTCACTACCATAGCCTTCACTGCCCTATACCAAAGAGAATTACTCAGGCTGAAGATACTGATCTTTGTTCCTTGAGGTAATGAGCTAAATGGTGCTGTTCAAATAGTTAGTTGCCTCCTACGCTGGCAGTGAAAAAAAAAAGGTGAAACCAACTGGTTGTCAATCTCAAAATTTCAGCAGCTACATTTTCTTTGCATGCTTTATTTTTCTGTCTTTTTAGGTGAAAGCACAGAATATGTGCAAGTGTAGGCTTGCACACAGTAGACTGTGAGATGTCCCCCAAGGGCCATGAGGAAACCTCACCTAAAATTAGATCAGGTAAAGTAGTTGAGAACATACTGCAATTACATAGTGCCATTAAAGTTAGGAAGAATTTAACTCTGCAAAAGCATTCTTTTTAAATACAGAACTTTTCAACAGAAAGCTATTTGGACTTTTAAAACCCTTCTTACAATCCTGAGCTGACAGAGAGTGTGTTTTGTATGTACTTGTCAGAGAAGAGAAGAGAGGAAGTCAGAGACAGAAGGAACTCAAACCCCTGGAAGTACTTGTTTTCAAATTTTAATTTTCAGCTTAGACATTCTGTAGATTTATTATGGGTAAAAGCCTTTTTAATTAGCCAAAGAAACTCCTAAAACCCATCAAAACCCCCTGAAATACTGAACAAGCTTTAACTTTCAAAATACAAAATAAAAAATATAAGTAGTTCTTTTCTCCCTTACCCCTTTACTCCCAGTTTGCTTTTGAGGGTTTAAACATGTCATCTGTGGATCAACAGGTTTTTCTGAGTACATCAAATAACAGTTTTTTCACATTTCCCTTACTCTTTCCGTTTAAATATTCAGGACTTCACACGTTCTCAGTAGTAAGCACAAGCTCCGTAAACCTTTACTTATGTTGGTGAATGTGTCATCTGCCTACATTTACCACGATTACTTAACGATTCCTATTCAGTTCTAGGAAGCAGAGGGAGGGCTGTCAAAATAAAAACAAATAAACCTCAGGATTGCATTCTAAAAGGGTAAGTTGTTCTGCAAAAGTAGTTTTGACTAATGGAGAGCTTCTGGCTGATACTTGTAAACCTATTGCCTTGCCTCAGAAGTCAGTGGAAAAGACTACTTTCAGCAGCTGCGCAACACGGCAAACACAGAAAACAACTCACCCTTCCCCAAGCATAGTGTATTTCCCCTTGCTATTCCCTGACAAGTGAAATAGAGGCTATATACCCCTGGGACGAGGTTTTAATTCTCTGCTTGTTCTACTTCTGTTACAGTTCTCCTTGGAGAATTTGATTTGTAACTGCTAGCAAGTAAAATGCTTTAACAAAAACAAAGAAAGCCAAAACAAAGAAGAGAACTCCGCATATGTCACACATCCTGGTCTTTCTAAATACTCTTTGCATTGATAAAAAGATCTTATATTTACTCCTATTAACATTATTACTGTCTCAGTTGAAAACACCCTTCCTCCTTCTCTTCTGGCTTTTCTTCCCTCCCTGCCTCCCTTTCTCCCATCCCTTCATCTTTCCCTATTTTCTTCAGACTGAATAAGCAAGGCACCAGCCTGCCCCACATCAAGGCAGACCCTAGATTTTGCATGTATAGAAAGAAACAATAAAAGCCCAGCCCCCTTTGCCCGTCCACCCTCTTCGATAGAGGCATGACCACAGGTCCATCCCTACCTCACAGAAATGGTTATTGATAGGTTAAAACCCAAATCAGTCCCCAAGAGCTGGCGGTGAAGTAGTTTCCCTCATTTTTCAGTCCTCCCATTAGCAGCAGTCTGATTTCAGCTTTTTGAATTAAGGAGACAGAAACATCTGTTAACGCTCACGTTTTGGAAAATGCTCTCCAGCACTGGAAACCAGGTACCCTTTAAAAGTAGTTGCATTTCAGATGATACACTGGCAGGAAACACATCTACATATTTGATAGAATATCTGTCCCAGAATTCTGGATTTGTTTAGGGCTCAAAACTGAGCCATGTATTAGACCTAATTCTACCCTAGTTCCACTGAGAGCCAAAATACTGTCAGATTCAGCAATAGCCAAACTTTGAACCCTTTCCCAACTTAAGGGTTTGCAGCAAGATAAAAGACATCTAATATACGTTTTTCATATGAATAACCATTGTGTTAAACATATCCCTGTTTTGCATCGTGCAGGTTTCTATTGTATAAAAGCAAGAACCTGTCTCTTTGAGAGGCCATTCACAGTGGTGGTGATACAACTTATTCCACCCTGCAAGGAGCCCAGATTCCCGTTCCACTGCAACTGGTAACAACCACTTCTAACACCTACTATGATCCTCCCTATGTCAGCAACAGGGAACTGAGCACCTTTTTAAAGACTCATTCTGTGAGTTTTGTGGATTCACTGAGTCCCCTCACCCTGAAGACAGAAACAAAATTTACACTTGCCAGTAAGCAAATACATCCTCAAACTTAGTATTCCAGAAACTAAAATGTGCAGCTCTTTAAAGCCAGCATCTCACGTGTGATTCTTGTTTCCTGAAGCCACAGTATAAATCCCAGGAGTTCATTTAGCCAAGGCAGCAGAAGGCAAATGCTGGGCCACATGGTGTGAACAGACGGGCACTGAGGCAATGCCAAGAGAACCTGCAGGAGCTCAGCATCACTTCAGCTGTGATCCACAGTACGAAATACGGCCTCCTTCAGGCTAAGAAAGAACCTTTTGCTGCCAGACCTTAGGCCAGATCAGACATGTAATCAAAGAATAATCCCAAAAATAGAGCGCTGTAACAG
Organism: Falco rusticolus; assembly: GCF_015220075.1. Classification (NCBI taxonomy): domain Eukaryota; kingdom Metazoa; phylum Chordata; class Aves; order Falconiformes; family Falconidae; genus Falco; species Falco rusticolus. The sequence goes on from NC_051210.1 coordinate 10,456,891, forward strand.
AGAAAACTGCAAAACTTTCAGGAAACTCAAACTGGAGCCTACTAGTCTTTCACTTTCTCAGATTTCCTTATCATTACTGTTGGATTCTCCAGGGGAAGTATTTACACACAGAAAAGTTGGACTCTTTACACTCAGTGGACTTACTGATTTGGTCTCAGAGAGGCATAATATCTTTTTTTGATGAATTACTAACAATGGAGACTGTTTTAGCAGGAACAAAGGGGTAAGCCTTCCCAATTTAAGTGAGAGAAAGCTGCATGATGTTAGTCGTATTTGCTCGGTCTCAGGAGTAACTTACAGGGCAAAAAAGCAACTAGAAACAAAGGAGTTAGATTAGTAAGGTGTGTTTGGCAGCAGATTTCAGAAAACCAGCACAGAAGCTCACTTGTTTAATGCACTATATAACATCAGATACTACTGAGCAATGGGAATGAGATTAAAGAAACTGCTGAGAGACTCATAAGGCTTCACTTTTGTTTTTAAGAACTGCTGCATACAGACAACCTCCCAGCTTCTTTGGTCTTTACTTCTGCTCTTTTTCTCCATGTCCCTACGCACAACTTCTGAATTGAGAAGTCCTTCAAGTACAACAAAGTCCTGATTATAAAAAGTTGGGGTGCTTTTTACGTGTTTGCTATCTCAATGAAGAATTAAAGAACAGTAATCCAGGATTCTGTTGGGAGTGTCACTTCAAAATGTTCATTTGCATGTCACCAGGAATGGCATTTTTTCCCTACTATCTTTTCATTACCATGTAATAACTTCTCAAACTTCACTGTCAGTACTAATTTCTGCATCTAGTGTACTCGGACAGTGCAAAAGTATTTGCCTGAAGGCAGCAGAAAGCCTCTGAGCTAGTTTCAAATGCAGAGGCTTCATTCCAGAAGTCTCCTCAACCCTAGCTTCTTTAACTAGATGCAAAGTCTCACTATCCTGCAAAGTATAAACCTTGCTCTCAATTTATTTATCCGCCGCATTGTTCACTGAAGCCAAAAGCACAGCTTAATCCCTCTGTGTGAACTGCAGTATCACGCCAGCCTCTGTCCTGGAGATGGAATTCAGACCTGCATTACACAACTGTAAAATAAGCGAATTGACATCTGCAATTACTCTGTGTTACACCAATACACTGAAGGAACGGGACGTGACATTTTATAAGCAATTGCACTGCTAATGCCACAAATGGTAGGACAAAGCAGGCCTTCGTACACCCTGTACCACATTAATGAAAGCAACGTGAGCTTCGCTTTGATCAAAAGCCGCCATCCCAAGTTTTACAGTATGCTATAGGAGTCTAATAATACAAAGCAATTTCAGCTGTCACTGAGTAAGATTTGGCTGTCTTTCCCTTGCTTTTTGCTGGGAGTGTGCTAAATCCTGCCTGCTTTTTTGCTGGTCTCTGACACTCACGAGGACATAGTGAAGGCTCCAGCTGATTTCAGACTTCAGATCAATCTTTAAACAGCAAAAGATTTCCATATATGATCTATGTTCTTAAAGATCCTTAAGGTAGTATTAGCTTTCTCATGCAACACATACAAGCTCATTTAAAACAGAGACTTCTTTACTCTTTAAGTCTTCAGAATAAAATCCACCATGGAAGTTATGTATGTTTATGGGAGTAATGTAAATGTTCAATAAGATCAGCTCTTATCCATATGTTTCAAGCATTTAGCCTGCAATAAAAGTAAAAACCAAAACCCAACAACAAAACAAAACAAAAAGAACAACCAAAAGTTCTTAAAGTCAGCATTAAGACTTTATATCGCAGAAGCATTCAATTTATTAGGGAAATGAGAAAACTAATCCATAAAATCTTGTTTCTAAAATAGAAAGAAATTCCCTGAAACAAATGAAGACCCAAAGCAGAAATAATGTACATCTCCAGGAGGGTCAATCTGCAAAACTGCTCTGTCCCACCTCATGATTAGAAACTTGCAAGGACCATCATAAATAAACAGCTACTTTGTAATTAAAAATCAAAGAAAAAAGTGCTAGAGTAGATGAAGTATTTCAGGTGAAGTGTTTGTCTCCTAATTTTACTGACCCACAGGCCCTTGAGAAACAAACCAAATCACAACAGTATGAAGTACTATCCTTGATTTTTTCAACAACAGTTCCCCTTAGGAAATGAGCAGCATAAGGAATAGAAGCCATGTCTCCCGCATCCCAGTCCAGTACCCCACCACTATGACACCATGAAAATTAGACAGGAAAAACTGAAAGAATCCTATCCTGAAATGTATTCGCCTTTTTTGTGTTCTGCTGATGAAGTTGAAAACGCAGTACACAGTCTGGTAAATTAAGATGTGGATCCTTCAGAGGTCAGAGCTGTATAATGCTTTTGGAGTTCTGGAGCCCCGGGCATAGCACTCTGTTAAAATTACCACATTCTGCAGAGGTCTTCCTGGATTATACCATGAGAAAGAAGTGACAGTACACACACGTGAAAGTATACACTCTGTCTGTGTACTGACAGAGCTGTGGGATAGTCAGCCAGACGGAATGTATCTGGATGTGTCACAGAAGTATTAAGGTTGGTATAAATGACATAAGAATATAAATGTCTGTGTCTGGATGGACAGGAATAAACAAAAGGAGAACCTATATTGTAAGAGTATACATGAATTCCAGGAGCAAAAGTGGGGAACACACTGCTTCTGCCAAGCCCAGAAGGTTGCACTCTGACACAACCACAGCACCACTGACCTCCAATCCCCACATTAGGAAGATGACAACAGGACTGAGCAATACTGCCTATGCTATTTCTCCAATAACTGAAGAATTTCCTTCTAACAGCCAACCACAGAAATGGACAAATATTCCAAACAAAAAAAGGCCACGAGCAGCAACCTTGCCTGAGATTAATGAAATCACAGGAAGCAAAATCCTGATGCACAAGACATTTCCACAGCAAGTGAAGCCTCCTGAAGGTAATGAAAGACCTGTACCAAACCTGCTGTGTTGTCTCCAGTCCAGAAGGACCCTAGGGAGGTAACACAGTGTCAGGCATCATCTGCCCTTGTCCTGTGTGTTGAACACAAGTGGTGCTGGACAGACTCCTTGGGAATGCAGGTCTTGGTGCCTGCAAATACGTGGGTGTGAGAATGAACGCAAGTAAAGTCAGCTTACTCAAAGGTGTTCTAGACGAATACAGCCTTTCTCTTCCCTAAGATATCCTATAGAGTCTTGCTACAATTATTTCCAAGAAACACGACATTCGCATGCTCATATGTTAAGTTGCCAGCCTGGGGATGGCAACTGGATGAACCCAATATTCATCTTTCCCTGTGCCTGCTCTGGTACAATGTTCCCGCTAATCATTACTTTCTGACTAGCCGTTTGTACAGCTCAAGTATTGTCCAGAAAGTTTTTCCAAACAAAGAAAAAGGTGGGGAAGAAAAAATTTGGAAAAGGCTTTTATGAACTTTTCCTCTATTTTTCATCTGAGATTTGGAAACCTGCCATTTTTTGCTGGTGTGGGAAAAAAATTTACATTTTGGGCAATTTTTACCAAGCAATTTTGTGAAAAATGTCTTTCACTTGCTAACTTCTTGTTTAATCTTTTCTGCCTTCATTATGCATTCTTTACTTAAATCACAGCCCTCTAGTAAAATGAAAAAGATAACAGAAAAAAGACAATAAATACAGTGACTGGAAAAGAAACCCCAACAAAGATCAAAACAGATTGAATGTCATTCCAAGTCTGTTCTTATTTCAGGAGAAATGCCAAAGGTTTCAAACAAATTGAGATTTTTGGTATGGATTCCTGTAAAAATTAATATGGTAGTTGCCATTCCATTCCATGTGTTCTTAGCACTGACTTGCTTCTGACAAGCGGTAACTAAGCAGAGATAAGTAAATAATATTTTGTACATATCTCATTAGAACAATGAAATGTAAGATTTTTCATCCTAACGATTCACTTACCATCTTAAGTCACTGTCTATAAATTCTCAGACTCAATTTTATATGTGGTTGTTAATGCAACCAAATGACAACCAATATCACAATTCTCTCAGTTTACTATCTTCATTCATAGCCACATAGTGCCTAGTGCCCTCTCCTTCTGAACAGGACATAGAAAGCGCAATAAGCATGGTTATATAGTCAGATACTAGGAGAATTTAAGAGTGGAAAACAGAAAAAGAAATTTTGACTTCTGGCAGCTATGCTTTGAGTCAGCTCACCATCTTAGGAGCTGCTGAACACTGTAATTAGATGCGGTGGAGTCCATCAATCTTTATTGTTTTCCGTAAAAATCAAAGCAGCTGAATAATTACATTCACATACCTAGTAAACTGCTTCTGAATACAGCAACATGCTGCCCCTTTTTACTTTTTTAAGCCACTTCATTTTGAAAAATCATATCATTGTTTCCAAGTGGAATTTCTGAACAACAAATCTATTCTTTTCTATTAGAACACAAACAAAGCTTTTTTCAGGTTTGAACATGCTGACATTTTGAAAAGGATGCCATGGTTTGTACAGGTCATTACACAACAGACATTCCCTGAGCCTGCTGAAACCAGTTGGAAAAACAGCTATCGCAACAGGACTGTGTATTCAGGACAACAATGCTGTTGCCTCTGCAGAAAATACCTGTCAGCTGATAAGACCATACTTGATCAAGGTATCAGCCACATCCACTGAAATCCTAAATACAGTGCTTCCAGAAAGAACTGCTTCTGGCACTGTGGAGCTTCCCAGTAATCCCTCTTAGTAATAATGCAAAAAGCTCGACAGTAAACACGGATATGCTGTAGTTAACAGTTTTAGAATGTGAACAGTTAATCTTTTAGAATATTTTACAGATAGAACCCGTACTTCCCAGCTTCAGTATAAGGCTCAAACCTCAACTGCGGGATGACATTAAAGGCACTTTACTCGGAATCAAATGCAACCCCTTACCATTCCTCATCTGACAACACGGGACTAAATTCAAGAAATTTTGCTATTAATTCTTACGAGTGACTACAGGATTTTCACATCTTTAGGGAGGTTAGGAAGGATGATGTTTTTGAAATTTTAAGTTGCACTGAAACCCAAAAGGCCTGAAAATATTATCTGAGTTAGCATTTTTCTTTACACATTAATAATTCCAACAAACAGTTGTTAGTATAAGGTCTCTCTGTGGGTGGTTTTTTTTCTGTTTATTTCCACTTTTGAATTACTCAAGGTAGTTTCTTCACATTATCGTATTTGCATACAATGTTTGTATTATAGCATTGTTCCATACTGTGATTGCCCATCCCTCCTATACCACAAGATTGTCTACCTCAAATGAGAATTCCCCTTCCCTCTCAACAGCAGCTAGGATTCCCTAATATCCATGCACTAGAGCAAGAAATAGAACTGTCTAAAGGATATGCTGTATCCTGGCAAACCAATAAACTTGTGTTTTCATTCCACATTGGAAATTGCATATTTTTCAGGATGCAATTTTCTTTAAATAGCTCATTTTCAGGTCCAGAAATTCAGGATCATATTTTTACTCACAGATACTTCTTTTCTTCCTTGATCCCTAGTCAGAAGTGACCAACTGTAAACCAGATCATGATAAAAGCTTAATTGATGCTAACGTATCTCATGAATTGTTTTGTATTTAATGGAACAGGGTTCTTAACGGCTTTACAGGAAGCACAAACAGAGACCTGCCCTCCTGAGAGAGAGATATACTCTCCATGGATGAAAGAAAAGCCAGTAGAATTCACTAAATATCATAGTGATAAATATCAGATTTGTGTGTTCCCTTAAAATACAAAGAACTCTCTATTTATTTAGAAAAACAGCTCTACATTTGACAAAGGAAAATGAATAATCCATCAGCTCTACATGCTTGACACTTGATGAAGAAGCTCTTGAACACATTTATTTACCACTCCCTCTTGATACCGTGAAGCCTCTCTTTTCTGATTTGTTTGGCATTCCATGGAAGCAGTTGAGCTGGCACATTTTCTGTAACACATCCAAATAAAAAAATGACCCAATGAGTGAACAACATAACCAAATATCTCCCAGCTTATACCTTTTTATGCTGCTCAACCCCCAACAGCAGCCTCTGGGAGTTCCTGCCTACCTTGAATCCTCCTGTCTTTTGCAACTGCTGGACACCTGCTGATGCTAAGGAAGCAAAGTAATGCATAAGGCTTTCACCTCTGCAGGAAGACGTCAATGCTCTCAAAATCAATACAATGTACTTCTAAAAGGCCTGTTCTTCCCATGTGTTTGTGACACCAGATTGGGACTCTGGAAAGACAGCATCAGCTCCTACCCCTGGAATGACACTGACTGACAGGTGACCAGCTTCACACAAGTCACTTCATCTCTGATCTTCACCATGTTTTATTTTTTGTAATTCAGCACTTGTAATTCTAAAGAAACTTTTCCAAAGAATCCTGTGAGCTAGATACTACATTACTGTCCCTCAGACAAAAAGGAAAAGCACATCACAACAGCTAGGCTACAGCTACTCAACTCCCATAAAGCTGAGTGAAGTGCAGCTGAGCGGTTGTGTATGTTTTGGCTTACTAAAACCAATGGCAACCTTTTTCTTCACTACAGACCTCTTAAAGAATAGTAAGATACTTTTTCTCCCAAGCTATTTTAGCAGAAAATTCAGAGTAGTCAACAACACCGCAGCACAAGGCTTCTTGTGACCCACTACCTGGGTTAGAAAAACCCTCTGAAACAACAAAGAAAGCAAATCCTTTGCAGCCCTGCTTATGTGACTGCTCCTATCTTGTCTGACACATTGGAGGCAACTGCCAAAGTTAAAAGGAGAGTTGTGACAGCATTAAGAAAAACTCTCACTCAAGCTGAAAAACATGCATATCATACTGAGGAGAAACATGGATATGCAGCACATATTCGCTATTGTACAGCCTCTAAATTGAGGTCAGGTATTTTTTATTTATTTTTTTTAATACACAGGCTTCCTTTCTTTCAAAATGCCTGAAAAAAAAGCTTCTCCGGGGCAGGGGGAACCCACACCTCCAAAAAACAATGAAACCCAAAGAAAACCCCACCCTACACAGCAGTACTCCCTCTTTTCTGGTCCAGTTAAGTTCACCTCTCTACTTACATTTGACCAGCGCATGGAACAGCGACATTTAAGTTTCTCCTCAGTTACACATCTTGCTCCTTGTCTAAACTACTGAACTATAGGCAAATGACAGTGAAGGACAGGTTACACTGCCATCAAGGTAAGAAATGCTAATTTCACTGTTACTGTAAGCACTTAAGTCTAAGCAGGTAATAGCCAGACTGTGGCATCATGAGTAAAATTGGACTCCACAGGAAATCTTGATGGAAACATTTAGAGAGGAAGGTACAGCTGAAAGTGACTAAAAGATGTTATATCAACTCATTTGCTTAAATCACTTGGGATTTTCTCACAAATACCTTCCCATGTATTTGAACAAAACTCAGTTCCTTCATGCTCTGTGAAAGTTGTATCACTGTATTCTCCATCAAACAAATAAAATCTTTGCAAGTGTGCAATACATAAGGACACTGCATACTCATACTAAGCTATTTTGCAAGCAAACAAGAGTTCAGATTAACTGTGACCAACAATTGCTGTACTGAAGCTAGAGATTGCAGTTTCTTACAAAATGCACGCAAATCATGCTCTATGCTGGTTCATTTTTAAATGTCAGCAACTTTCTGCATTCTAAAAAAACCCCCAGTAATCCTGTAATTGGTAAAGAATGTAAAGCCCCATTCAGGTTAAAAGAAAAACTAAACTATGTCGCCCCTAAGCTATTGTATTGACTGAGAGAAACTGCTGATTTTTAATCAGTGTATTCTGGCCTGTCCTGTTTCAGATCATGGCCCTGTTAAGCCACCTGTTAGTTCACTGGTGTGAGACACGGGGGTTTTTTCCTACACAGACCCATTAGTAATAACAGACCTCCTTTTTTATTTCCACTAAGGCATTTCAAATACAGTCAGCAATAAGCTTATCAACTGGCAAATGTTTATATACTATTTAATACCATGAACTGTGGTATTATATTCAAATAACAACACATATTAAATTTCATTTTGCATGTGGGAAAATAAAATGAAAGGATGAGTTTTGAAGCATCAACAGGATAAATAGATAGGATTCTACTTCATCATATTGAGTAATTATATCCTGGCACAGTGCCCAAAGCATATTCATCATGAAAAGACTACAGCGTACAGCACACTGCCAAAGTCTAACTTCTTCAAAGGCTAGACGACTCTGTCAGATCAGGAGTCTTACAGATTTGCTTGCCATTGCTGCGTTACGGGTTCCTGGAAAATTGTTGAACTGCAGTTCATCATTACAGTTCATTAACAGGGTCTATAAATATAAAAGCTGTGAATGACACCTCCATTGTGCAACTGTCTACATTGCACTGACTGCATTCCTTACGTCTCCCAGCTTGCAATGGGTTTCCCTTCAGGGCTGCTCCTCAGCCTAGTTTAAGCATCACTGTTTATACCGTAAGAAAACACAGTGTTGTTACCAACCTGCTGCTGCTATGAGGCTGGGCCATCTGTGCAGCTTAAAAAGAATTTACACTCAGCGGATCTCTATCTTCTGCTGGGTCTTTGCTTTGAAAATATGCTTTACTTCTGGCATTGTTTAAACTGCTTTATTCTGGTCTACAAGAAGCATTCTCAATGCAGTACACTCCACCTTATTAATAAAAAATTAAAAAGCACCAGCTAAAAAGCACCTAATCCACACATCACAAAATAAAAGGATTCAGTTCTTGGTTGCCAGACCCACACTGTCAGCCCTGGAGCAGATGCCATTGTTGGCTGCATTTGCTTGCCCTGCAGATTTGCCAAAGAGGATATGAAGTCAAATTTGTCATTTTCAAAATGCAAAATTTTTTGTTTTCTCACAACAGCCATTCTGTTGTATGTTATCCTCCCACCATGTTATCATTTATTGACCTCATCAAAGGTATTTTAACTGTCAGGTAATTCTCATGAAATACCATTCAGAAGATCCAGTGCCCAAATGAAACATGAAGAATTTATAACCTGCCCAGGGATACTGCACTTGAATATGCTTCCAACAAAATCAGTGGGATAAGATTCTTGGTGTCTTAAAATGAAGGTAACATAACCAACATGGATTTATTTTTTTCTTCTTGAAGTGAAATATGAAAGACTAAGTTAACCATACATAACTATACAAAATACTTTTTTCTCCCCTTTTCCATTTCAACAGCCCTAGTGCAGAGTTACACTGCTTAAATGTGAGCATGAGAAAAAGCAATCCCAAGTTAAAATTCCTTCCTCCTCTGATGCAAAAGCAGGACGGAAACACATGTGTGGTACTACCCCAGGCAGTCACCAGTGTATTGCACTGGCCTGCATGAACTAACACCCAAAGCCAAAAGCCAACAAGGAGTGGGCATGAGGACAAGGGGCTTGCATTACACTTCCAGGAGGATAGGGTTAGCACAGAGGACTGCATTTTGAGATGTTCTTTCCCCTCGTGGTGCTCAAGGCAAAGTGGTGCCACCAAGCTGCAAGGGACACAACAGGGCAGCTGGGGCTGGAATCAAGGGCTGGAGAAAGCCATGAAATGGGATTTCTTATGGCAGAGGTGAGGACAAATCTCATGTCCATGAATGATTAATGTCTTAGTAGACCTTGGAGAGGTTTCTTGTCTAAGGCCTGTCTTGAGAGGGAGCAGGCAGTGTTGATCTGTTCCCGTTTTTTCATTTCCAAAGGGAAGATGAAAAACCATATTTCAATCTAGTACCACAAACCCAGCCCGCCCCTTTCTCAATCACAAGCAATTTCTCCTTCAGGGAAGACCACAAAGCATGTAGGATTCCCCTTGCCTCTTCTGATGCTCAAGGACTTTTTTACTGTGATTGCTTGTTCTAAAGTTTAGCAGTGTAAGCATTTCTGAAAATTATATGGCCAGCTTGGAGAAAATGAGGGTCTCAAAGTCAATACAGACACAAAAATAGAAGCTCAGAACTGTTAATTCAGATTACAGGAAATGGCAAACACAAAAGAGTAAGGCCGTTGCCAGTTAAAAATCCCACTCTATCTTGGCTAATCTAGTTACTTGACTGGAAATTTTTTTTAACTACAAGTGCAACCTTATGCTAGCTGCACTGCATCTCTTCCATGATACAGAGTAAGAAGGTTTTCTTTATAAGAAAATCGGCAAAAGACACAAAAGAGACATGGCTCCTTGAAGAACTAGAAGACACAGCTGTGGATCTGTTCTTGTTTAAGAGGATTTTTAACTTCAAAAGTTTGTCCCCTTAACCAATTCTTTATGTGACAAACCTGTACAAGAAGAAAAGGCTCCTCTCATTTTAAAGCCAAGGAAAAATGCAAGATTTCACCTGTCCAAACCACAGCAATTAAAAAAACATTTGCATTACTTTGCTTTTCTTTTGATGGGACTTGAACTAAAAACTGAACCAATTACAGTCAGTTACTGCTCTGACGTGAGACAAGATTGACAGGTCTGGTACCAGGCATTTTACAGGCATCCTAAGATCAGGTAACTGTCTACACCTAGCCACAGCAAGACTGTAACTCACTCTTTCTAGGTCACAATATACCTTTTATTTACGGTACAAAACACCCACTAAAATCAATGAGAGCTTTACAAAAATAACTGGAGTTATACCTGGATCTCTTAGGACATATACCGAAGGCTGAGGCTCTGTTTGGTTCAGTTTAGAACAATCTCCAATACGTTTTAGTGTTCACTGAAAGGAAGAAAAAAAAGAAAAGAATTTATTAAAGATAACACAGATTTTTTAAATGTTTTTCGCAAGGGCAGGCTGATATTAAAACTGTTTTTATATTAATATACTTTTGTGGAGGATCTGAAAGCACTCTGAGTTTTTTCTGTGGAAGAACCAAAGCAATGCAATGGGAGTGCTATGGTTTACCTGCTATGTCTATGGACTTGCAAAATTCTCAAAGCCAGAAATAGCTCTTCTGCATGGAAACAAAGCTAGGAAGAAAGGCTAATACTCCAATGAAGAACACACTGAATTACTATTAATGACCAGACTGAAAATAGTCAGTTTACCACCTTGAAAACACAGTAATGCTTGTTCCTAACCTGCCATTATGCATTACTTCTTCCTAACAGAAAAAAGAATACCACTACAAGATTGAGTATCTACCTGTAATGAGAGTTTACTGGAACTTTATTTCCCATTGTCACTCTGCAAGCATCTCACCATAGTTTCATAGAAACTCCGTTATATTGTTGAAAGGATGGAAATATGAACACAGAGACTTTTTAATGTGCAGTGCTTGTCTCCAAATACAGCTATAAAACAAAACAAAAAAGGTTTGACATCCCACTCTTGATTTCACATTCCCAAACAGATGCAAAAGCTTCTCCACATGCAGTCAAACTTTCTTTTAACAACAGAGGGGTAGGGACGGGTGCCTGACTTTGCATTTGAAGGCAAGCAAAGTCTGAAGATAAAAAGTGACCAACTTAAAACATGTTCCACTTCAGATTTGAGAAGGCATTACCCCATTGTGACAGCAGAGGATCTATTTTGAACTTTGAAATTCCTTTATCTTTCACTCAGCAAGGGTAATGAGATGAAGGAGATTAGAGACCTGAGCTGTGACTTGAGACCTGAATAAGTTACTATTTTCTAGCAGCTTAAGAAGCTAGCAATGTCCTATTGATATTCCTTTACAACATCGCTTCAATTTACAGTAGTTGTGCTCTTTTTTGTCTCTCACTGAAAACGTTTCTATTATCATTGTGTTCCAAGGGGGTTTGCTGAGCAATGCTTGCAGTCCCATTTGAACTCCCTCTTGATTGAAATAGTATACTATTGTCATCAACTGTCAAAAAACTTTGTACCTCCTCTGGAAATTTACACTTTGATAGAGGCTGTTAGCAGGTTTGTATGTATGTATTCAAGCTGAAACTTAGTACTTCAAAGGGTTTACCTATTAGCATTACAGAATATGACAACAGGCTTGTAGGTGAGTATGCAGACAGGCACCTGGTGGGAAACCCACACCTCTCACCAAGATTACGTACTGCTTTTCCTTCCACCTGCAAGCTCTGAGAGACTGTAATTCACATTGCAAAAGGACACACTGCAACATCGCCAAAGGGTAAAGGGGAGAGACTGCAGAGCCTGCATTTAGACATGCATCACTGCCTGAACAAAGATCTATGTACAGGCCCCCTGTGCATGCACAGTAACACCACCATTACAGCGTCTGCCTGTTGTTGCCTAGCTCAGATAAGAGTAGAGAGCTTGCCCTCTAACCAGGACATAGCCTCAATGGCAGATCCAGGGGGAGCAAAAATTAACTGCTCTGAGCAAGTATGCCTTTAAAAAGTCACTGCTTGCTTTGTATCTAATGCTGCATTATAAAAAGGCAAAATCTGTTATTTAAAAGTCTCTTGATTTCAGGGTATTTTTCTGAAAGTTTTTCTTTAAAAAAATGAATGAAAGAAAAAAAAAAAAAAACATCAGTGACACCTAAACCATGAACTAGCTACACAAGACATTCTGTGATCATTAACAGTTTGGGTAAAGGGGCTGTATTTTGCCTCTGTACTCCCAGCGTTTACCGAATCCTTAAGCACTTCTGAAGAGAGTTTCACATAGATCAGCAACAAGCCTTTTTCCCCTGAAGACCCAGGCAGCCTTTACGCACATTTTTCAGGGCAGCCACTGGTCAGAAGTTTTAGTTTCAAAGGCCAGGACAGATGACTGAGATCAGCTACTCTGATTTTCCTCACGCAGCTGAGAGAACCATATCCTCTGGGTCTTGTGGATCGATTCAGCAGGTTTTTTGCTTAGTTAAGATTATTTTTTCCTACTGCTAAAGGAAATCTGAAATCACATTTTTACAGTATCCTAACAGAACCACTAAGAATGAAAGAGGTATTTATTTAGAGAGTTAAAGGTGCTTCCTTGACAGAGTATTGCAGTGGGTTAACCTTGGCAAAGGGAGACATTCCCATACAGCTTCCCAATCACTCCCCTCCTCAGTGGGAAGAAAATGGGATGAGAAACCTTGAGCGTTGAGGCAAAGACAAGGGAAAGACAATTACAGTGATGGGCAAAATAAGCTTGACTTGGGCAGAAATTAATCTTCCAGGTAAAACAGACATAAGCAGTGAGAAACAAAGACAACCAAACCAACACCCCCCACACCCCCGCTGGCCCCCAGAGCAGTGCAGGGTGGCTTCTCTCTGCCAGTCCCTCCTGCGCACACTGCCCCTGCCCTGGGCTCTCCCACCAGGCTGCAGGACCTGCCAGAAAGCTGCCCCAGTGCAGGCTCACTGCAGGAGCAGGGCAGATCCCTCAGATGCTGCTCGGTGCTGCCTGCCATAACTTGCTCTTCCCCCTCCTGCCTATCGCTCTTTTTTCCTCACGCTTCTGCTCCTTCAGCTTTTTACCTTTTTTTTCCATATTTTTTCATGGTCGTACCTGTGGCTGAAGGGCTGGTGGTCATGGCCAGCTCCAGACAGCTCCGAAGACCAGGCCTGGAGCCAGCTGGAGCTGTCTGGGACCAGCCATGACCAGCCTTGGGCATCCCCAGCCACAGACATTGACATTGATCTCCCTTCAGCAGAGATCCTGAAACTGAGCTAAGACATTTATTTAGATATTACAAAGAATGTGATTGAGGGGAGAGGAGAAGGAAAAAAATCAAGCTGACTGTTATAAGACTTGTTTGTAATGAATGTTGGCATATTTTTGTCAGCTAAACCATGCAGCTATTTGTACCCAGGCTGGCTCTCATTAGGGTTGGAGGAATCAGCAGTTCCCAGCCTACTCACTCCCTGGCCTTAGATTTTGAGAACATTGATTCTTGCCCATCCTCCCTGCTGGCGCTTAAGGGGAGAGGAGGGCAGGCAGCCCACCCTGCTGCCACCCCAGCACTGTCACAGCCCTCTCACCCTTCTCCCATTCCCCATCCACTAGTCCCAGGAAATCTTTGCCAAAGCTGGAGATGGGAGAGTTTGGCAACCTCCTTGCTCTTTGTTATCTCATCGAGATGGACGCAATCGCACTACCTTAAACAAGGAGGGAGGAATGGGTGACATGTCTTCAAGGCAAAGAGATAGCAACAATTTTCTTTCCATTTATGCTCAAGACATAACATGCTGAGTTTCAGCCACATTCAACCAAAGGGAAAAAAAAAGAACTACAAAGTTTTGTCTCTGTAGTTAAGAGACATTCTCCTTTGGTCACTGCACTGCTGCTGGATTTGACATAAACAATGCGGGTCTGAGCAGGCAGCTAAACAGGAGCTGCAGGTTTGCAGGAGAAGGTAGAACTGGCCAAAATAAGGACTGCAGCCACTGAAGCAGCTGCTCTGCCTGACCTGTACGCATGGAGGCTTGCAGTGCCTGTGTGCCCTAATGAGGACTGCGGAGGAGCCTGGAAGTTTTGCTTTTGACCTCACTCATTGACTTCAATGGAACTGGGGTCTCCTATTCACAATTCACATTGCAATAGGCTGCCTTCTTATCTCCTTACAAGCACTTACTTGAAAAGCCAAGGAACAGATTAACACTGTAGCTTTATTCACAAGAGTCTTGTGTAGTATCAAAGGCAAGGTCAAGGGAGGTGATCTTTCCCCTCTGCTCTGCCCTGGTGAGGCCACATCTGGTATGCTGTGTCCAGTGCTGGGCTCCCCAGTTCAAGAGAGACAAGGAGCTACTGGACAGGGTCCAGCAGAGGGCTACAAAGACGATCAGGGGACTGGAACATCTCCCTGATGAGGACAGGCTGAGAGAGCTGGGCCTGTTCAGCCTGGAGAGGAGAAGGCTGAGAGGGGATCTTGTCCCTGCATACAAATCTCTTAAGGGTGGTTTTTAAAAGGATGGGGACAGATGCTATTTAGTGATGCCCAGGGACAGGACAAGGGGCAACGGGCACAACCCAGGGAGTTCCATCTGAATAGGAGGAAAAACATTTTTACTTTGAAGGTGACAGAGCACTGGCCCAGGCTGCCCAGAGAGCTGGTGGGGTCTCCTTCTCTGGAGACATTCAGAACCTGCCTGGATGCAATTCTGTGCAACCTGCTCTAGGAGAACCTGCTTTAGCATGGGGTTGGGCCAGATGATCTCCAGAGGTCCCTTCCAGCCCAACCATTCTGATTTGCAACACAAGCGCATGCATTGCCTGTACTGATCCCAATAGTAAGACTATGACTGCAACACCAGTGAGTTGGTGCTGACCTGAAGAACTCTTCATTCAAACCAAACACAATTTTCAGCCACAGCTAGGGATGATTAATAGAAAAAAAAAAAGTGTCTTCATTGTTAAATCTCAAAGGAAACACAGTTAAAGCTAACAGAAGGTGGTAACACTCTCCTTGGTTTTGCTCTGCCATTTGTTTTTGTAACTTATTTTTCTTTGTAAACTCTGCCATTTACAAAGGTCATAATTCAAGAAAAAAACATGGTTTTGATGTAGCCATTTTAGTCCAGTGACACTGCCACAAAGTTTAAAGTTAGGATGCATTCAAGCAGTTAGTTAATGTATTGTTAGTATCTCAATATGCCATACTCCAAACACCAGAATATTTTACGTTATTACTTGACAATGAAGACCTTTTGTAAGAGGTCTTTCTTTTGATAATACTGTGCTATTGCATTTACCATGCAGGGATTTCAGATATCTTTCTCTCCCCTTGTTGCTATGATGTCTGAGTGCTTGGTTCAGTCTTCCCTTACAATGGTTAAGAATCAGACAATCTAATATGACAGTGACAGTCCTCCCCTATTGTGACAATACTTCTCTACATAGGGTTTTCTAGAGCACTAGCATCATACAAACTAAGCCATCAGTTGCTATGTGAGGAAGGTTAGGCCAAGGCTGGATGCTTCAGGAAACCTTGCCCACAAAGCTCCATGCACATGCTCGAGTCACAGTGCTACACATACCCTTTGCCACTGTTCAGATGAAATAATGCCTCCCAGGCTTTTGCATGCTCACATGGCAGTGAGTCTGCAACACAGTTTCTGCACATATTTCAGCTCTCATCATTTAATCTGAACGGCCTGGCTTTACACATGTCTGATTTATGGAGCCTTTCAGATATACTAATGTTTGAATAAGAGACAAGAAAACTTTTCTGTCACCCTGTTAGTATTGTAAACGCAAACCAGAAACTGGAGATAAAACCAGAATAACCAGTGCTCCATTCTAGGCATTTGGTCTTTGGCTATAAATCAGGCTGGCCCCAAATCATTTGGGATTTGTTTATAAGGGGGTCACATCAGAGGTGATTACATAGTCAAGGCTGTGGAATGTAAGGCCTTTTGTGATCTGAAGAGCAAGGTGAGGACGGCAATTAGATCTGCACTGTACTCAATCTCCAGGCATAGGCACACAAAACACCAGAAAACCAGACCACTTCATGTGTGCAACCACATTCAACTTGTTTCTCCACAGAGCTTTAGGGATCACAGCACCTAAAAAAAAAAACCAAAAAGAGTTCACCTAGGTGGGCAGCATCACAGCCCTATAATGGACATTTTGGTCTCTCTGCGCTCCCTGGACAGTGCTGTGCAGTCCCTCCTCCCTTCCCTGCCCAGGAGGAGGAAACAGAATGCCCTCTGACACAAGACCAAAGATGCTGAATTACTGCTAGTTCTGCTGTGCCACCATGCAAATGCCACATGAAACCACACTTCTCTCTCATCACTGAATTTGCACGTGAGGCTGCTCTTCTTAACCTAGATCCTGGCTAAAAGCACAGACACATCCTTTGCCTCCATGCCCAGCCATTTACAAGCTGCCTACCTCTTCTACCACTGGAAATGTTAGTGGCTGCCAATCTCATGCTCATGGCTCCTTAACAGCATGGTAATATAAACACCTTGAGAGCAGGAGGTGCTTGCTTCATTTCCAGGGTTAAAACCCACTATTGACAGCCCTCCTTCCCTGTCTGAAGCAAGCAAACCCTCCAAAGAGGGACAAAACATTAAGTCCATGTCCTCATTAGTATTTCTGAACACAGAGGAAAAGGTTTCCCACAGAACCTTTTAGTTGTGATTAATGCTGTGAATACACTGACCAGCAAAGCTTGGCCTGGCAAAAAAAAGCACAGAACATTTTTCATGGATGTCACCTCCAATTTGAAGATAAATTTACTTCAGCTATTTCCCTGTCTCTACCTGCTCATGTGGCTCACTCTCTACTGAATTAAAGCCTAGTAAAAATATGCTTGCTTTTCTCCTCCATACACAGAAATCACATCCAACTTGGAAAGTCCTTGGGCTGAAACAGTTAGAGGTGAAACAATGTTCTACAGACGTACCGTGTATGTGCGATTCCAAGGCAGCATAGGCAGCATTGTACCTTTTCCTGGATGCCTTACTGCATTACTGGGATGTAGTCTGTTTAAAAAGCCTGGACCACTAAAGAAAATGAGTACAGCTCCAGATGGAAATTGTTCTTTAGATGGTCAGTTTTTAAACAACAGAATGCTTGCTAACGAAAGCAAAACATTTATCTTCCAAAAAGCCATTAAACAAAAAATAACTTTTTCGTCAGAAAGGCTGGATTTGTACTACTATTTCAAGAGTGAGTAGTCTAGAATACTCATTTAAAAAATCCTTGCATATAGCATTCTCACATTAACAGCAGCGCAAGTGAGTTTTGCATATGTGGTTTCTGGAAGCAAGAAGCAGAGGGACAAGAAGGAAGAGCAAGACAGAGCAGTAGCACCAACAAAAAGCAAAGTTGCCAGCTTTTATCTGCATCTTGTGTGGGACATGGACATGTGTTTGCCAGTATAGAAGAAAATGATCATGCAGGAGAAAATCCAACTTCCAATACATGCCTTCATTCTGTGCATACATCCATCAGTGGCACTCTGGGCTGATGATACCTTTAACATCACCTTCTGCTACCTATGTTGCAACTAACTACCTTGCAATTTCACAAACACTACACTACTTCTGACTCCTTTTTAAAGCTACAGCTGTTGGACTCATGTGTTACCATTAGGAAGGTGAAATTAAGCAACTTCTTTCACTCACAGTTGCAGGGACAATGCTCAAGAACTGAAAGCCTAGAGAATGAGAAATAAACCCAAAGGAAACCCAGCCAAGAAAAAAGGACTCTGTTCTAACTAGCATCTGTAGATAGCTACTGTCTGTAGAGTTTGAAGACTTTCTCCCTTCTGTGTGCCCTCATGACTGCTTGTAAGCTAAGACACTGGTAGCAATTCCTTTTTTCAGAGGCCAAAACCTATGAAGATAGCTCTCAACTACCATCAAAGGACTAGGACACCCACAATTTAGCAAGGTCAAAGGTAGAGTTAGAAGTTGAGCTTGTGCTTCTCAAGTTGTAGTGTATACTTTTGATCACATCTACTCTTCCTCCCCCTAGACAATTAAGGATTACCATTCCCCAAGATCTCCTTTCCGTGCAACCAAGCCAAGTATAAATGGTGGAACAGATGTGCACTACAAGGAGCAGTCTTCTGCTTAATCAGTCTCTGTACAGTATCACCGGTCTATCTGGACACAACTGCAATGGAAAACACAGCCTAGGCTACCTCTACACTATGGAAGTCACCAGAGCTTGGACCCTTCTTTTTGTATGTCTCAATTTCTATACAACTAAGAATATGGTCTTAGAAGGTTACTTAAATAAGATTTTATAGAGAGAAAAAAATACAAGAAGTTACAGGAAATAACAGCAGGTAAAAAAGCACCCACTCATTTATATATATTTTTATATTTGGTTTTGGTAATGCCATGCAGTCAAAGACCCAAAGCATATGCATTGAGGCCAATGGGGCTTCAGTTGTGCTACGCAACGAAGAGATTAACATGACATGTTATGGACTCTTAAAAATGTAACATATTTCAATATAAGTATAGTGCAGAATACATGATGAAGATGAAATTCACCACTGCTGGGAACAGGAAGCAACCCCAGTGCAGCCAATGTAAAAGAAATTTCAGCAGCGGAGTTCTGGAATGGAGCCTATAAAACAATTGGACCAGACAATATGGCAGTTCAGTGGATCTAATGAATCTCATGGATGGTTAGAAGAATAAAGAGGACAACAGGCCAGAGACCAAGATCCTGAACCTGTACTGAAACTGAGAAGCGCATAACACCACTCTTGGGCATCCACTTGAGTGAAGGAACTAGCACATCAAATATCAGGTCCCAGGTGGCATCCTATCATCCAGTGCTCTGTGTGAGTCAGTGGTCTGATCAAAATCACATTAAATCTGACTGGATCAAATCATTGCTTTCCTCACCATTTGTTTTCCTGATCTTCTTACACAGCAGAAGGCTTCACCTGATGCTAATGCTTGTATTTCACATCGAAACATGAGATTTTCTTTCACCTCTTACCAACTAGCTCTACAAACACACAACACAGCAACAAACAACAGTTTTGGTTTAAAGCCCTCTATTAACCCTGTGTGCTACAGAAGATGGCTGAACATGGAACAGCAGCTTTTAGAAAGGCACGGTGAATTTCTGATGAGCACACTTCCAAACAACGTGCAAAGGTTTGGTTATGATACAGGATTTTATTATTATCCATATATTTAGAAGTGAGCGCCACAATTTATATCTCTGTCTTAGGCAACACAGAAACTTCCAAAGTAATTAGCCAGATTAACAACCTCATGCAAGATCTAAGATTAAATCAAGCAGCTAATCCTTGGAGACTGATGAGAAAGTGGATAGTAAGCAATTTAGCCTATGCCATATGCTTTCCTTGCAAACCCTCTCATTCCCTCTCTCCAAAATATTACCCCACCCTTTCTTCTTCTTTACAAACCTGTCGTGGCCTTGGATCTGAGCTCTTGGATCCTCAAGGCTGTGCTCTACTGGTTAAACTGGCAGAGCCTCAATGAAGCTTTGTTCCTGACTGAGATTTGGGCCTTTATCAGTTAACTGAAAAATCTGATGTCCTCTCCAAGAAACAAACATCTCCTTGCAATGGTTTTCATCACAGATGCAGCAAACCACCTGCTTTTCTACTTGCTAGCTTGCAAAACAATGCCAGTCATGAAGCTTGCCAAAAAGGAGGAAACATTTTATTTTAAATTTAATCAGACATAATGGATTAGACTTCAAGGGTCTGATGCAATCCAAGGTGTGCTGAATTGTAAGCCAAATGTAGTGTGAGCACTGTCAAACAAGAAAGTTACCCAGAAATGGCATTCAGATGACCTTCAAGGGCTGCTGTACCCTGTTGCTTACTGCTTAAATCAGGACAGAGCGCGTGACAAAATCCACCTCTGTGGGACTAGCTCCTACATTCACCATGCTCTTGGGAAGATGTCCTCTGCAGGTCTCTGGGGTCCATTTCAAAACTTGTGCTTAGCTATGATGCACCCTGTTGGGCTCCCATTCCTGCAAACACCTCCCTTACCTGGGCAGATATGTTTAGAGCAGGTCTATGGCTGGGGCTGCTTTGAGCAGTGTCCTCAGACTAGCTGTTGTCCTGCCTGAGGTGCAGGGCCAGAGACGTAGGGGCATGCTTACAGCACACTGAAGCTGCAAAGGGGAGCCGAGAAAGAGTTTTGGAGATACGGCTGCTCTGTTTTCACCTCAAATCACATACTGCATGCTGCCTTTGCTTGAGATGGCCTGTATTCAAGGCAGTGTCAGGCAGGTGAAGTTTCATCTCATCTCTCCCACCTTCCATATGAAGGCTCCCACCACTGTCCTATGTGGATACTCAACCCAACAGCAGTGTCACAGAAAAAGGTCACAGGTAGAGTTCAACCATCAGCTTTTCGCTAGTGTTATTTTGCCTGTCCAGGGAAATGTAACTACAGCGGCCCTAGTTCCCAAGCTCATGTGACCTTGTGTAGCACCGTGTGGCTTTGCACAGAACCACAAGCTGCAGGTACCACAGGCTGTCTCCACATCAACCATCCCAGCAACTTCAGCACTCACACATATACCTGAACCAGGTTCAAGGTACCTCCTCGGACACTACCAAAACCACCCAAGCAGCAGGGTAAATATTCCTTCATTTTGATGATCCTTCTACTGCTACTGTAAGTGGTTACTTCCACCTGAGCTAGCTGCTGGAAGCTGGAGTGAAACAAGGAGACAGGTCTCTCAGGAGGCTTTGTCTGGACAGTGGTCACAGAGGAACAGAGCACAGTAGTAACAAGGAGAAGAGGACAGTAAAAATCACCCCTGTATATTAATCCTTCTCTTTGCTACATGCTGAGCTTACTCAAGCACACAGAAATTAATAGAAACTGTAACCAAGAAACTTCAAATCTCTGAAAAAATGCATTTCTAAAGCAAATAATCTCACTTTTAAGCTTCTGCTTGGCTGCAGGAATATTTCCTGTGAAATGTTTTTAGGGGTGATGAAAAGGGTGAAAAAGCACCGCTAGCTGTACATCACCGAAACAGTCATCACTGGTGCCACTCTCCCTCTTTTGGGTTTAGGGAATAAAAAGGACACCCAGAGTTTGCTTCACCTGACACCTGTAGACCACTCTACTGTGACTGTGGTGAAATAGAAACATTTCATAGCCTAAGTGAGATGCGTTGTAGATGTTAGCTTTGCTATCACTGTAAAAAGATAATGCAAATAAATCTGTACTATGAAGTCAAAAGGACAGAAGAGATTAGCTTTGATGCCTCTCCAGAGAGAGGCAAAGTAAGAGGGTAGAAGGTCAGGGCAGCGAAAGGGTTCAGGGTGAGGTTGTAACATAGTCGAAATGAGTACCATGGCAAAGGCAAGCGAAATCCATTAGAGAATCCAAAGGGCTAAGTTCTGCTCTGCTTTACAAGCCTGCACATAGATGATACAGATAGCAGACCATGGCCCTGCCTGCCCAGCCAGGCGTGCATGCAGTTGAGGTTGCAGAAGGCAGATATTGACTGGAAGCAGAAAACAAAATTCACAGCCCTTCATGGGGCTGCTTGAGAAAGGTCAAAAAGCAGGCTTTCAGACAAAAAATGAAAACACATCCTCACAAGGAACAGCAAAGATGATAAAAAACCTTGAGTGTCAGAATATTCTCTCACCTTTCATCCAAAGATCACAGGCCTGTTAATACTCCTAATTGAAGCATCTGTTTATGTGAGAGCAGCATGACCATCATCTCCACATCTAACAGCCTTATGATAAAAAAGGAAATCTGTTACTTAGGAACACACTTTTGTATTAGAAAAAATCTGTGAGAGAAAACTGTATGGCACATGATAAAATTTCACATAATAACCATTTTCTTCTACATTTTGAATTCTTATAATTTTTTCCTTTTCATCATGCACAGAAGGGAACTGCATTTCAGTTTAATGGATTTGGTTTAAAAATCCATACATTAAAAGAATACTGAAGTTGGGGGTTTTTTTCTTTTTTCATTTTGACCATGATAATTGTTCTTTCATCAAAACCTATTTTTGAGAGCCACTATAAAAAGGAGTATAGCTTCTTCTTCAAAAAAAGACAAAGCATATAACCTTTAAAATCTTTTTTTCCTCCTGCAGTTTTGAGAAAGAAAACATCTATAATTGGCATACCTCATTAACAAACTCAGCTATGCTGTGATAATAAGTGGGTAGCAAAGTGAAAATAACATTTTAATTAAGTTCTTTTCATTTCCAGGCTAATTTTCTCTGTATTATGTGAAACTCTGAGTGTTACAGAAGCCTGGCCTGTCCTATGGTCAAAGGCATGCTAAAAACACTGTTCCTCATCTCTCACAGTTACATGTGCACCACTTTTGTTAAGAGCATTTTAATTCTTTTATCCAGTCTCTGCCTTTACATCCACACCTAGACAAAACATACCACTTATAGCAACACATCTCAAGGCCCTGGCCAAGCTTGACCTTGGAAAGACTACATTATGATTGATCTTCCCTGGTACCCTGTTCAGGATGATGTTTATTAGGCAGGTAGGTAATGGAAATCTGAGGAGCTGGAACACCTGATCTGTATCCACTTAAAAGCAGATAAGCAGCATTTCCAGTCACAGAGACTGGAACTGGTATAAAGGCATCAGAGCAGTCATTATCACACTCAATATCCCACCTGACAGCAGCAGCCTCCAGGTGCTTAGTAGGCAGTAGTAGACTGCAGGTTAATAAACTAACCTACTCTTTCTTCCTAGTCCCTGGACAGACAGGTAAAGACTCACGACCTAAATGCATCAGAGTAGCCATCCTTTCTACTTTGATCAACCTAATTTATTTGCCCACCATTTGCTTTCTGGCCATATCACCAACAAGTGAAACTTCCTGAAGTGTCTCAGTGTTAGCAGGTCTTCAATGTAAGACTACATATTTGAGCAAGCAGCAAGCTCCAGGTCTTTTTTTGTGTCAGAGAAGCTAATTTGATTTGATTGTCTTTGTGTTAGGTTGTGAGACTGGGAGACAAGGCTAGCAAAGCGGACTGCAAGGTGGCAGAAAAAAAAAGACAAGTTGTGCATACACTGAGGGCTGACTCAAAACCGCCAAACACATATTTGACTGGAAGAGAAATGCCTTAATAAATTGGTGTTCATTGCATGTCAGCATATACATCATAAGTGCTTACAAACAAACACAAGAACTGTACTGTGAAACTGTCCCCTGAAAACACTTGAAATCAAGGTGAGATAGTCCATTTATTTATTTATTTTAAGCTTTAGCCATTTTTATGTTAAGCAAGACAAAACTTAAGTCCTGTGGAGGTTACAGCACTTGCAAATACTAGTCAAACCTTGATCCCATGGAATCTGTAGAAGCTTTGCCATTAAGTTCAAGAGAATCAAAGTTCTATCAAATTCTGTGAAAAAGCATCACAACAGCAAGGGGAGAGGTGGTCTGAGAAACCTCTTGCAGCACAGCTTCTTCAAAATGTGAATGTGCTGACATCAAAAGATCTAGCATTTAATTTGAAATGTGGATAGCCACAGATTTCAGTCTGCAATTTATTGTTTCATTTTCAGGGCTGTAACAACAGCCAAGATGGGAGTTGAGACTTGATTAGCAGAATCAAGATTTCTTAAAAATGAACCATTTTAAGGAAATACAGCCATTAGAGTTTTGAGTGCCTGCATTAATCACTGCTTAACTGAAGCAAAGCAGAAATGAAAAAGAAACTAAATTACTTTTCTATTTGGTGTAATTTCACCCTACTCAATACACCCAATACTGTGTAGTACATAAAACATAGGCTACCTGCACAGGGTTATATTCCAACTTTCACGTGAGACATGCTGTCCTGGTTTCAGCTGGGATAGAATTAATTTTCTTCTTAGTAGCTGGTGCAGCGCTGTGTTTTGGATTTGGTGTGAGAACAACGTTGATAGCACATTGATGTATTGGTTGTCGCTAAGTAATGTTTATATTAAGCCAAGGACTCTTCAGTTTCCTGGGCCCTGCCAGTGAGCGGGCTGGAGGAGCACAAGGAACTGGGAGGGGACACAGCCAGGACAGGTGACCTGAACCAGCCAAAGGGATATTCCATACCATATGACAGCATGCTGAGTATATGCATAAACTGGGGGAAGAAGAAGGATGGGGGGGGGGACATTTGGTGTTATGGCGTTTGTCTTCCCAAGAAACCATTACGTGACACAGCCCTGCTTCCCTGGGAATGGCCGAACACCTGCCTGCCCACGGGGAGTGGTGAATGGATTCCTTGCTTTGCTTTGCTTGTGTGCGCGGCTTTTGCCTTACCTCTTAACCTGTCCTTATCTCAACACATAAGTTTTCTCACTTTTACTCTTCTGATTCTTTCCCCTACCTCACCTGGGGGGCAGTGAGCGAGCGGCTGCATGGTGCTTGGTTGCCAGCCAGGGTTAAATCACAAAACATGCCATCCTCTGCTATAAACCTGTATAACTCCACTGTCTGCAACAAACCAGGCTACTGTCAACAGATCAGTACCATGAACTGTACCTTCACGCATAGACAGAAAGAGAGATGAAAGAAACGTATACTTCTCTGCAAGATGCTTATAAAGCTCTAATACCTTTTTAGAAGCTATTCCTGAGACAGGACACACATTACAGTGTTTAAAAAGCGAGCGGATGAAACTCCCTGCCCGTTTGCACAGGAGGTCAAACCAAAAGCATGGTCCAAATGCAGAGCAGAGGAGAGCTAAAAGTGCTGTAGACACACTAGTAAGAAGCTGCATGGCCTTAATCCTGATATAACAGCCCTGCAATATAGGACTGGTTTAGAGATATGACATTCTTCGTCAAAACATGCGTGAGTATAGACTCCGAGTATAGACTCCAAGTGTAGAGCCCAGAACCAAGTGGGGGAACCCCATCTTCTGCTCAGCCTGGAAGGTATAAAGAAAATGGGATGGCAACAGAGACCAACTCTCATTCCCATAACACTTAACAACTACTGATGCTCACAGAATGACCACCATTTACACCATTTCATTCCCTTCCTTCTTTACCTCTACTTTACATCATATCACTTGCCTTCTGCCCTCCCACTGAAAGTCCAGCTGTATCTGTAGTAACCTGTATTTGTCACACATCAATACACTGCGCTCGTTTTGCATGACTTTCAGGATAACAGGTACCCTCCGAGCACCTCAGTATTTGTTTGCAAGCCGTCACTGCTCAACTGTTCCGCTACTGTTTACAGCAAACTGATAAAACAGGGCATGAACTGCTTCTGCTACACTAATGCAGCGGGAGAGAGACGTTCTGAAAATTTGTTTCTAATTCCCATCTGTCACACACCTGAACTGAAATAATTCTGTTACATCCTGCACTCCACAACTCATCAGGAAAATGTTCCAGCAGCAGAATTGTTTGAAGGCTTAAAAGCAAATAATTTTTTTTAGAAGTACCAACTGTGAATCACTGATGATTTGGCCAAAACTTTGAGTCTCTCACTGAGGCTATTAAGTCTTAAAACAAAACTGCAATTACTACAACGAATGCCTTAATGAATACTTAAGATTGCAAGTAATCTCAGTTTACTTTCCTGACACAATGCAATTACTGAAGAAGTTTCAGTTTCCCCCTTCTGTCATCATCACAGGTAGATAAAATTAAAACTGTAAGACACAAAAGTAAATAAGGATTGAGAAGACCAGTATATTGAGGAAGGCCAAGGGTGGACACCCAAGCAAGGGCACAGAACATCAGACTCCTCCAGCAGCCAAGCTGGGAACAAACCTGAAAATTATGCCACTCTTGCCAGCCAGGGTGTTGAAGGCTTTGCCACTGCACACACATGAGTAAACAAATCCCAGATGAGTTGTATGACTCAGAGTCACACCACAGTAGTCATAAAAACCAGAAAAAGTTTGCAGTTAAGGTACATGCAATGTTGTTGAGCACGATAAAGGAGATGAACATGACTGGTATGAGTCTTGAGATGGACACCTCACACATCTGGCTTCAGAGCAAAGGTCTTCTTTTTCTATTACAAGAGGGTGGAGGAGCTGACAAGGGACAAAGCACCACATAAAGAAAACCCAAAAAAGCCTGAGGTCTAGGACTTGGGTACCCGGACCTCCTGTCACCTCTCCTTCTCTCTGCTCACAGAGCCATCAAATGCCAATCAAAACCCATTTAGATATTCACTCTACCTCTTAACTGAGGTGCAGAATGCAAAAATACCAGAATGTGCTTTTCTGTCCTGTGGTTTGGTATGAGCTTTACTTGAAATGCTCACTGTGCTCTCTGTTCTGATTAACATACCATTTACTGCTCTAACTCATGCTAGTCTCCTCACAAAACATTGTAGATTTTATTCCTTTCTATTTCTCTTGTTGAATGCTTTATAACAGAGGTAAAGACTTTTCCCCTTTTCCTTTTTTTTTAATTTATTTTTTTAATTACATGCACCATTGGCTGGCTTCTGCTGAAGATCACCAAGGTAAATAGTAACACGAAAAAGGAATGGCAGTTTTAAAATGATTGCTTTTTATTGTTCCACAATGCAGTAACATTTTTTAAAATCATTCCACATCACATCACTGCAAATAGCAAGTGTGCTGGTAAAATTTATTATGAGACCTGTGTAATGGGATTTAAAGCTGAACAGCTGTTTTGCTAGTCCTCTATACCACAGCAAACATCTTGGAATCAAGA
>NC_051210.1:10517640-10639270 GCF_015220075.1 Falco rusticolus
CCAAGCCAAGCCAGCTGCCATTATACTTTCTCTCAGAGCTGGTGCGGACAGGATTCAGCCTGGAAGGTGACGCTTCCCTACCAAAGGCCTCCTGGTACCGTGACTGTGGGATCTGAGGAGAACGTGAGGGCACGGAATATACACAAGGAGGTGACATTTGAGCACGCGCCTGCTGTCCACATGTGCATCTTCCCAAGTTTGTGCTCCTTACCTCTTCTCCTCTGGTGGTATCTCTACATTTCTTCTCTCACTGCCCTGCCCTTGGTCCCTGCCTCCTTGACAGCTCTCCCAGTAGCGAGCTTACCCTGGCCGACACCAGACAGTGCAGAGAACCCAGAGCAGAGCAGAAGTGTCGGTAGCGGGCAGAGGGAGGGACTGGGTGCAGGCTGAGGGCATTGGACATGCGATGAAAGCAGCTTCCCCTCCTGCCCGCTCTGCCCTCGGCATCTGCTGTGCTGCAGCTGCAGCAGGATTGCCTGCAGGAGGAGGTGCTGCCCACATGGCCCTGGGGCTCCGGGGACCTATGGCCGTTCCCCCCCCACCGCCCCAGGCAGGTGCCACCCACGGTGGGGCACAGGAATCAGGGACGGGCACCAGAAGAGAGAGAAAGACACACACAGAGCCTGTGTCAGGGAAACAGGAATTTATTTCCTTGCCCTTGAACATGGAGGTGCTGGAGCCGTGCTAGCGGGTCACCTCTTGCAGGGCTGGGGAGAGTCCTGGGGGTCAGTGGCCCTCCTCTTTGGGGGGCGCCGGGATCCCCTGGGCAAGTGGTCCTCCCTGTCCCAGACAGGATCCGAGGGGCTGTGGCGGCTGCCCTGGGCAGAGGGACCAGCCACCACCTGTGCCTGCCGCGGCTCCTCCTGGGGCTGCTCCTGCTCTGCAGGGACGGGCGCAGGTGAGCGGTGGCCGAGACCCCTGTGGAGGGCGGCCTCTGACGTGCCGGCTTCCTCCTGGCTGGGGGAGCGTGCAGGGCTGCTGGAGGAGGCCAGGCTGGAGCTGGGAGTCCCCTCGCGGGAGGTGGTGCGGCTGGAGCTGGAGGAGCTGGAGGGGCTGGAGCTGGGAGTCCCCTCATGGGAGGCGGTGCGGCTGGAGCTGGAGGAGCTGGAGCTGGAAGGGTTGGAACTAGCCACAGGGCTGTTGTCCCTGTCCCCCACAGCATGGGAGTGCAGCAGCCTCTGGGCCTGCTCGCTGCACCTCTCCACAATGCTATGGATGATGCCATGGACCAGCTGTGCTGTATGTCCCTGAAGGCAGTCCTGCAGTCTGTGGACCACGAGCTCCCGATCCAGACCGCAGATGCAGAGGCAGTGCAGGATGTTTCCCTCTGCACTCTTTGCCAGCCACCACTGGGCTCCAAATATTGCTGCCAGCTCGTGGCGCAGCCAGGGCAGCACGGGATCCAGGAGGTGCTGATGTCTTTTGAAAAGTTCCGCCCAGACTTCAGGCAGGAGGCCACCCACAGCCTCTGTCCCCGCAGGACCCTGCTCAGCTGGGGACGGCATCCCCTGCGGAGAAGATGGAGGGGACGCCACGGGGCGAGGGGGGCTGTTTTCGGCCAGGCGTTCAGGAAGTCCACCTGCCTGGCTGCCGGCATCTTGTGACTCGTGGCGGGCTTGGATGTTACACCATATGTAGTCGTTTTCTGCCCGCACAGAAAACTTGATAGTCTCCATTGGTCTTCTGCAAAGGGGGCACGACCTCTTCCTCTTTCCCCAGCGCACGATGCAGCCCAGGCAGAACTGGTGGTTACAGGGCATCGCGTAAGCGACCTCCTTGTCAGCCTCCTGGCAGATGGGGCAGCTCCACTCTGACTCGTTGGCCATGTCTGCTTGTTGCAGCAGGCTGGGGAGAGCCGGGGGTGAGGAGCTGCTCCCCCTCACTGGTGTCACACGCTGCAAAATGGAGAGTCCACGCTCAGCCGCTGCCTCGGGGAAGGGAGGGGAGAAAGAAATGGCCAGGCCCCTCAAGGAGGACACCCTCCCGTCTCCCCGAGTCCCCAAGTCCTGTCACCTGCCCCACGGCCACCCCGGGGGACGGTTCCCCGCACGGCTCACCTGCGCTGCCGCAAGCACAGCCCGCGGTGCCCGGCTGCCTGATCCAGGCAGGGCCGGGGAAACACAGGCGATGGCTCTGGGATGGACACCGAGAGCTGCCGGCGGCAACCCCCGAAGCACCACCCAGCACCAGGAGAAGCCTCAGACCTTGCAGGCACGCTCGGCAGGAGGCCAGGCACGAGCCAGACTGGCCCAGGCTCTGCTGGCGCCCGAAGATAAGCGGTGAGGGATGTGAGGTCACAAGGCCATCACTCGCTGATGCCACTATCTGTTGCTAGGTGATGTCAGCTTCCACCACGCGGTGATGTCACAGTGGGCCTTCTCACAGAGAGAAAAGAAAACAGCGTTTCTTGTTTTCATCTTCTACCTTCCTGTGTTGCTCCAGCTTGGACCCCTGTGACCTGCAGCCCTGGCTGTGTGTCCCGTCCCCGCTCCTGACGCCCCGCACAGGTCTCCTGCGAGGGGGAGCGTGGTGGGACCAGTCAGCGTGGCCTGCCCACAGCTGGGTGACGCCTCCCGCAGCTGGCTGCCTTTCGCTGTGCAGTGCCAGGATCTGCAGGGAGGAGCTGGGCGCTCGGTGGGCAGCCCTGGGCCAAAGTCTCCCAGCCTGCTGGGTTGTGCCCCCACCCACAGGGAGAAGCCTAAAGGGGCACTTTGCTCCAGCCCCATCCACTCCCGCTGGCACTCGCCCACAGTGCCGGGTCCCTCTCTGCTTCCCACGTTGCCACCCTTCTGGTCGCCGGTGCTCCTGGCCAGCTGTGGCGTTGGTTGTCCCCAAAAGCCACCAGCAATGGAGCCCGATCCGCTCTGCGCTGGGAGGGTTGTAGCGGCTGCCCCAACAGAGTACGGTCGAAGGGGCGCAGGGCTCCCTGCTGGCACCGCCGGGGAGCAGGGACGGATCCCCGTGTGGGCCGTGCTGTCCCGTTATCCGCTCTTGCCTCTGGCTTTCAGGGTCACCTCTAGTCCTTGGTCCAAGCGCTTCGTTTTTATCCCGGAAGAGCATTGCCCGTTGGGTTTATGTTTGACTCTGTGAGAGTGAAGGGTGCGGTGTAAGTCGGCCACATGGCTCTGCCCATTACAATCTCCTGAGGTGGCAGCCCGCCTCTTCTCCTCGCAATGCTTCTCGTCTACACCAATGGGAGAGGCAAACGCACGCAGACGTTCCAGGCCGGTCTCCTCTGCACAAAGTTTTTTGCCAGTTTGCTTTTAAAGTCAGAGTGTCTCCTCTCCCCGCTGTAGGACTGGGGGTGACGGGCACACAGACACTTTGGTTCTCTTTGCGGGCTGCACAATTTGCCGGCACTGCTTGCCCAGTGAAATGGCTGCCCTTGTTGCTGCTGGGGTAGGGGAAGGCCAAAGCCAGGAAGCAGTTCTCTCTGCAATTGTTCTTGCACGGTTGTTCCATCTGCATGTTTGGAGGGACAGGCCTCCAACCTGAGAACCTGCCTGAAATGACGAGGACGTACGCACCATGACAACATGGAGGCATCTGAGTCAAGGAAATCTGCAGGTTTAAAATAGATCATAAAGTAAATCTGTCATAGTCCAGTGCTCAGTGACATTACAGTCCACCGCACGATGATGCTAGAGCAGGCCACTGCTTCGCTGAGTATGTAGAGAACGCTGTTCCGAAGAAACTTTTGGAAGGAACCTAAGCTTTCAGAAAGAAAATGTTTCCTTATTTTTTGGCTTTCTGAGAGAGACGAACCTTTCCATAGTCAGTGAGGGCTGTACTCTGGGGAATGACCCCCCCGGCACACATCAGTCTTGTGACAGTCTGAACCTACGTGTTCTCAACAAAACTAGCAAGTCTTCAGTTTTTTCTGGGCTTGGAGAGTGTACTGTTGGGTGCTGTTTGTAGAAGTTAGTATTTTTGATGTATGACAATGTCAGAGAGACGCGCAGAAGAAGGATTCTATGAAGAAAGAGACTGAAATAAGCCAACAAAATGAAAATAAAGGGAGAGAGATTAAACCTTAGTAGCAGTATTTTCTTATAGAGATTTTTCTAGCAATATTTTAAAATCTATCCCTGTGGTCATTTGAGTTCTAATTTTTTACGTTTCAAGCCTATAAAATCATCATGTTACAATTAACCTCAAGCTCAAATTCTTCCCTGCCCATCCTTTTCTTCAGCGAACTTTCAGTCATCTTCTTTTTCCCCTGTTAAGAGAAGGAACCGTACATATAAAAGTCCACTGTCGCAGGGCATAAACCAGACCCACCTCTTGCTGTTTCAAACGCACAGGAATAGAATGATTTTTTTTTTTTTTTCTGGGTCTATGAATTATACAACATTTGTGGGTGCTGAGAAGTGAGAAAAGTAATCAAATATTCAGCAGCATCTATTTGCTATTTATTGGATATAATAAATATATTATATTGCCCAGAAAATACGTAAGGCAATAACAAAAGCTGGGTTTCTTTTCCCCTGGGTCCATAATCTCAGGCACAGCACCCTGTGGGGAGGACCAAGCTCATACTTCTGTGACTCCCATCACATCTGCTCCACCAAACTGTCATTTCTAAGCAAAGCTTAGCTGCTGAAGGGTTTGTACGGATTCCTTGGCACGTATCCTGGTTCTAAAGTAGCTTTCTGCTCCCACTGCTGGAGAGGCTGACATGAGCTCCTGAAAAGAATAAACATTTTTATTTTAAGATGCTAAAATAAAAATTCTAGATCTGCAGGAAAAACATGAGCAGCGGGATTGTTGTTTCCCAGGCATTTCTTAACTCTCCAAGTATTTTTATCACCGAATACTTTTCTGTGATAACTTCTTGCTTCAGTTGGCTGTGCCCTGCTACCTGCCCCCATCGCAGGTGGAGTGTGAAGGGGCAGTGCAGATGGTTGCCTCTCCTGGCATTTCCTTATCTGATGGGAGGGTGGAGGATAACTTGTAAGGCACTCGGCTCTCTTTGTACCTTTGATGAAAGAGCTGTGTTGGCACCCTGCCCACCTGGTTTGGAAGAGCACAGCAGCATTTCACACCAGCTGATAGATACTCCCCAGGCTTGGGGTGAGCCAGGCGCTTAACCACATCTGACCTGACCTTAATGGGTGGCTTTACTGCCTTCAGGATTTCCTACAACTGACGCCCACTTAAGTATGGGGCTGCACTGTGCCCTTGCACAAGCTACTGGCTCCCATGTTAGCCAGCTGTCTCTAACTTCATTGTCATGACTGGCAGTAGACACCTGTGATTCCCCTGGGGGTGCAGGCTGTCTTGGGTGCTGACAAGCTGTCCAGGCTGTAAATTCCCCTTTGTATTGCTCTGTTTTCTACTGACCTCCATTTCTTTGGAATGCAAAATTGCCCGTGGCTTTGCCATATGTGCAGGTGGCTGCAGTTCTTAACTAAGAATCCTGTATGTGTATGTAAGTAGATGTAGATGTGTATGTATGTGTATGTAGATGTGTATATAATGTATATGTAGGTGTGTATGTTTGTGAGACTTCAAGAGACTTTATGTATATGCGTCTTTGGTGACATCTCCCTTTTGGGGAGGAAAAAGGAAAAGGGGATAATGGTGTTTTATAAATAAACTCCTTTGTGTTTTAGCAGCCATGTGAGCGGCATAAAGAAAATGTTCTTGCATTAAATGGAATGTTCTACAAGTCCATCCTACCATTTTTAGGTTCTATTAGGAGTCGAAACTATTTTCTAATTGATTCAGATGCAAGCCAGGTTTTCCCAAAAGATTGTGCTTCAGCCTTCAGGTCTCCACCCAGTTTAATTTTATAAGATTAAAGCACATTAGAGTTTCCTGGTATTATTCCTAAGTTATACAGAAGGAACAGAAGCAGGTCTGATCCTGGTAATAGCTGCTGTGTTGAATTCTTCCCCCATTTGCAAACACCTGTCGAATACGTGTAGTATGCACATGTTGAAGGTTGAGGCTTACAGGTTGTTTCAGGAAACAAACCCATCTGTACTTTGATGAACTAAAGCTGTGCTGAAGTAAGTCTCTTAGATATTACAGGCTATTTTGCAAAAATATGTATTGTGAGAGTTGCCTGCCTTATGTGACAGAATCTTTTTCTTTGTTTCATTCTTGTACAGGTACTGGTGGGAAATACATCAGGCAGGCTTTTAATGAAGTGTACAAAAAGCTTTCATTAAAGTCTGTTGTGTGCTGCTTATCACATTTTTCCTGATTTTATTTTTTTTTTATGTTTGGTAAATACAGTAAATCCAAAAAGTGTTAGTGAGACAGTCACCTTTTCAGCTATGTGTGTGTTTTTGTGAATTGTAATATTAATGAACATATACTTGATGTCTTGGGCAACAGGATCACAGCATGAATCAGATTTATAAATCAAATAGCTCAATGAAGACCCATTCATATCATCAAATAACACGACTATGAGATTGACAGTTTGATAGTACCAGAGATGTTTCTTGCTTTTGCCATGCTTTTGCCAGCTTGGAAAAAAAACAATATCGCAAGCTTGCCAGTCTTTAAAAAAGAGGGATTTTCAATCAGACAGAGGATTAGTTTCTAAGCCACCAGGTGTTTTCCAGTTCCGTTTAGCTGAAGCATGGAATCTGACTCCTGAGAGGAAATGGTAAATTGTGATGAACCTTACTTGCTCTTAGTTACTTGTTGTCCATTCATTGTTCATCTCCAGTACACTAAACCCATATTGGCAGAACACAGAGAGGGGATGGAAATTCTGGAGAAAAAGTCTTGAACAGCTATAGCCTATGGAAGACAGTCCCCCCCATAGGCTAAACTTTCTCTTACAGTAATTATACAAGTTTGTCACAATCAGAAAATAAACATGTTCTAAAAATGCCAGGGTACAATTGTGTCCTCATTTTCATGGAAGTTTTACCACTCACTGCATCAAGGTGCATCAAGGTCAGAAATTTGCTTGACAAACTTTAATTATCACTGAAGTCAGAAAATTTCATCACTCCCTCTGTGGACAGAATGACTGAACCCATGGCTGACAAGAAAGCAAGCTATGCAACTGTTCTGAAATGTACCATTCTCTCTGTATTGGAATTGATTGTTTCTGAGGGAGTTAAGGGGGGATTTTGAACAACTGACTGTACAAAGGCAGGCTTAGCTGCACCAAGGAACTTGGAGTATGACACCTAGCCAGGGACTGAGTTGGTTGTACAGAGTCTAAACCTCTGTGGGATAAGCAGCTCAATAATCTATTGTGAAGTTACATTAGTGAGGGTGGAAAAAGAGCCTGCTGTGAGTCAGTACCTGTGGTGCATGCAGTATGCCAACAAGATTGGTGCCAGGCTGGAATATAAAGGTCGTCTGCTGCTGTGCGGGAAAGGAGTGATTTCACAGGAAGGTTAGTTGAAACAGGTGAGTCTTCTGTATGATTTCAAGTTATGCTATATGAAATGGTACTGAGGGCATGATTCCAGATCCTGTTTTTCCAGGGATTCTCTCCAAGCAATTCTGCTGCTTAATTAAATGCTGTCATTGAAATAAAAGAGATCTTTTTTCATGATACTCATGATAGGAGTGAGTCTGGGGCCAGCATAGCGTTTGGCATAGCAGAATACAAGGTTGTGAGATTTGCTTATTTCCAAACTACATGTACCAGGTTGTTTGGGTATTTTTTTCACCCTGTTCAGCATCTGGTAGTCAGTCTGCTAAACCTACCTTAGTGGTTACCAGAAATTGATATTAATTCACTGTTAATTCATAATAAGGTTCTCCTAAATTTATGTGAAACATTCATATGGGTACCACATTGCGGCAATATTCATACATCGAACCCCTTGAGGAGGCATAATATAGTGCTTCAGAGTAAAATACATCATCAAAGCATGCCAACTATGTGTTGTGATCCATCTGATTAGGTCCCAGATGGCCAACTAATGACATTACTACTAATACCATTTTGAAGACAGAAGGAGTTTTCAATTTTTTCAGGACATAAGGTGCATTTAAAAATTAACGCCTCTGAAGTTTGTTTCTCTGGAATTTCTGTTGCAAGTGAAATAAAGCATATTACTAAGACACATGAAGAATGCAAAAATGAAAAGACACAGGATGCAGCAAAATACAGAGGTATGATCATGCTAAGAACAACCCCAATTCATCTCTACATTTAAGCTACATATACCCATTTATAAGCAAAGCACAGAGAGTAGGACATACTCAGGGTACTGTGGATAATGGTAACACTGAGAATGCCTGCTAAATCAGTAGAGCACAAAAGTGTATTAGCAAGCAGCTTGCAAATATTTGCTGTACTGTACGCACATGCATATCCTTCATTGAGCTTAATGGTACTTTCATTTCATTCAAATGGCATGGCCCAATTGTAAATGTTATTTTACATTACCACATTTGGATATTATTGTACTAAACTAATTTAAACATCAACTAGATCATCATGAGCTTCACAGTGTTTTTTTTTTTTACCTTATACAGTGTTTAAAAACAGGATATAATTCTCCTGAAAATAAATCGCATGATACTCTACTAAAAGCTTCTATAAATAAAGGAATTTGTGAAGTATTTTGTCAAACTGTTAAAACTAAAAAAAGGGTTAAATTATTTCATTAGAATATGGCTAAATCCTATTTTTCATACTCAAACTTTGAAGTTTACTGATTTTGAAGTAAGGATTTCCACCTGAAAGGTGTCATGGAAGCAGTTAAATGCACTCAATGACTAGATATGGCTGAAATGGGTTGGTTTATTACTACTTTCATCACAGAAATGACAACTCACATTTAGAGTGCTTTATGTTGATTACTTAGCTGCAGGTGTCCTCTGTGGCTTCAGGGCATATTTTTTAGGTCATTTCTAAGAAAAAATGAGAAGTAACTCTTGCAACTTCATGATCCTAGTGAGGATTCTTTATGAAGACAAAGCTCTGGAGTTTTTAACTGCAGTATGTTTATGTAGGGTTTCTTGTGGGTAATTGTTTTACCTTGGATAAGTTTATCTACACCTTGACTCCACTAGTTCACAAGGTTTCTCTTTGTAATTTATGCCAGTCTGATGTCCCACTACACAAAAATCTTATCCTTTATAATGTTGTGAAAAGGCATTTTCCTTTTTATTACTTTTTAGTAATAATTCCTTATTCTTAGCACAACCAACATGACGGTACTTTCAGAAATGAAAGACTGCTGTTTCTGTTTCTGTTGAGGAATACATGTTGTTCACTTTAGGCATGAGTGGTGTATTCATGACTGTTTCAGCCAGTCATCTAATTTCACCTGGGTGTATATAGGAAAGTCAATATAATGTTTTGATCAGCATTAGTTATGGGGTAGGACAAGGGGTGATAGTTTTGAACTAAAAGATTTAGATCAGATATTGGGTAGAAGCTCTGTATTGAGAGGGTGGTGAGACACTGGAACAGGTTGTCCAGAGAAGCTGTGGATGCCCCGTCCCTGGAAGTGTTCAAGACTGGGTTGGATGTGGCTTTAGGCAACCTGGTCTCATGAAAGGTGTCCCTGCCTGTGGCAGGGGGATTGGAACTAGGTGTTCATTAAGGTCCCTTTCAACGCAAACCATTCTACAATTCTATGATTTCTCCCTGTTTCTGCTGTTGCATTTATATGGATGGTAGGCCATTGCTTAAATACAGTCCCTGGAAGTTTGGGCTTTATTCTTATTATAGTATTCATACCTGTTCCAGTTAAAAACTATTTACTTTATGTTATGTTGCCTGATGTACACATTTTTTTTAAGACATTATAGAACTGTACAGTTCTATATTGTAGAACTGTGGATGGTTAAAGATAATCCCCAGGGACAGAGGTGACCTGACCTTCTGTGTGGACTGTTTAACTTGTTCTATCTTTCTCTCACCCTGGCTTCACTGTGTGAAGTTGCCTTTGTCCCGCATACCCCTCCAAATAACATCAGCCAGACCATTTTCCTGATCTGAGCCTTCGCTCAACCTCACAAGCATTTGGGACCATGTGAAAGAGAGTGGTGGCAGGGAAAAAATAATAAAATACAAAATTCCGAGGTGTCAGAGCTGTGGGCACCAGGGCTAAGGCGCAAGTTCTTGCAGAATATGCTGAGAGGGTTTTTAACAGATCTCATCTACTCGATCCTTTTTCACAAGGACACAAGGTTTTCTGCTGGTGAGCCCTGGTTTGCCAAGGCTAGCATGGTTCTTTAGTTTGCTGCAGCTGTGGACTTTGCTAACTGTACTCAAAGAGTGATGTACTCAGCTACTGTACCAAGGTATAAATGTCTGGAGGAAGTATAACCTGTGTACAAAAAGCCGGCATCATGGCCAACCAATGGAGAAGATGCATGCCTACTTGTGCAGTTGTAGGTGGTTGCCTCTCCTGCAAAGAGCAGGCTTTCCTGTGTAAACCATGCAGATTTTCTGTGCACAGAGGACTGGCACAATAAATATCCCAATGCCTAGTGCAGATTTTCTGCCTGGTGCCCATGAGCATGGAGGGAGCATGCCACCTGCAGCACCACCGGCAGCTGAGACCAGCACCACGCAACTTTTGCCCTGGAAAGCTCCCATTCACCTCTGTGGAGTTTCAGACCTCTCCCACTGAGCCAGGGGAATCTGTGAATCTGAAGGAAAGGGAAGCAATGGATTGAGCCCTGTTTTTCTTTGCATTTTCTGAGTTCAGCAATGTTTTCTCTTGGAGTGGAACAGATGTTCAGGAAAGGGACCATTCTGCTGAAGATGGCCAGAAGTGTCAGGTTAAAGCTATTACATGGTTGTCATTTGCAGGCACCCTGTTGCTGTCATGGGAGGTGCCAGTGAACAGTGCTTCCCCTGGAGAAACGATCATTCTCTAGTTTATTGTATACAGGCTGGCTTTCTGGTTGATACAAATTGGGAATTTTCCCATTGATTCCCCCGGAATATTGTAGTAGAACATCACCAGAAAATCTGTTCCCAGCTTCTCAGTTGTTTTACATCCTGACCAGTAAAACTGGAGGGCAATTACATGAAAGCACTGTCCAGTTTAACTGTAACATCTTTTGCAAAGTCTTATCTTCTGTGTGAAGTACCCACAAAGCCTACTTCTATTTCTGTGCCTGCCCAATGTATGTTTCTGTCACATCAGCCCATCCCTGATTAGTTATTTATGACTTCTCTTTCATGAATAGAGAGGGGGAAACCTGGACTTAATAAAAAGACTGGAAACATCTACCTTCCCCTCAGCCTTATTCTGCATGGGAAACTGAGATCAGGGCTGAGTACTTCCGCCTGATACACAGACATACTTCTGAAAACCCAATGTCTTCCCATTCCCAGTAAACTCTTGGTTCTCTAGGTCTGTGCTGGGTATTTCCTTCTTGGCTTTATCATTAGTCCGATAAAACTGTTCACCTCTGGCAATTCTGAATAAATAATAGTGAGCCACTCATCCCTTTGTGGACAGTGACTAGCAGTTCAAGTGTTTTAGTGCAGCCTATCAACAGCCACCTGTACTGGGAGAAAAGCACAAATAATGAGAAAGTTGCTGGTGTTGCTTGGGTGCCACAAAACAGGAAGGCTGAGTGCACCCAGTACCACCAGGTCTTAAAGTCATTGCTTAAACAGTTAAATTAGGTGACACTCCGGACCCCATAGCACAAAATGTTCAGGGTCCTCAGCTGCTGTTTGTTTATGGTGCAGCTGCAGACACTGTGAGACCCCCAGGCTTGGAGCAGGCTGGAAGAGCCGCGTGGGCTTGTGCTGATCATGTGCCAGCCTCCCACAGACTGCCTGCACCAGGCACCTCAGCGGCTGGCCAGGATGCAGTCTGCAGGGCATGAGCAAGCTCCTGGGAAAGGATTACAGCCTACCACAAGTTTGCAGTAGTAAACATCTATGTAAATAGGAATATATTCAGCTAAATTTTTTATTAGAGAAAATTTCCTAGTCTCTAGGTAAATATATTCTTTACCAGAAAAAAGCTAAAATATTGAGCTCAGGCTCCTTTCCTATTGCTGCCTCTCACTGCTTAAAGGCAGGTGTTCCCCTTCTGGACTGTGTGACAGTTCCTATATACCCAAACCTGAACTATTTCCACAGATCGATTTTGTTGTTGTCTCTGTTCAGGAAACATATTTAACACCTCATGCATTCTTCTTCCCAAATTTGAGGAAGGAGTTCAACAGTTTCAAGAGCAAAGTAGCTCCTAACAGCCTGAAATCGTCCTGTTGTGAGCATGCACAGAGTCTAGTGCACATTATCACCAAATAAGAGATCTCAGAATAAATATTTTGTCATAAAGAATGTTTGGACAACATTGTGGCTGATTGATATATGTCATGACATAAAACTGCATGAAAATTCTCATACAGGCTTTTACTTTCAAGAGTTTATCAACTCCTGTTGTAATTGCTTTCTGCTCTAAGGATCTATTTTAAGACTGAACTAGTGAAGTTGAATGTTGCTTTTGCCAGTATTTCTCTCAGCAGACTTATTTTATCTTGTTCTTTCACATTGCTTCAGGCAGACTGAGCACTGGCAGATGCCCAGTAGAAGTACAAGATCTGTGTTGCCAAATGAACTCATTTGGGTGCCTTAAACTTCCCTAGCTGCTGATACCACAAAAAAGTGACAAAGAATAATGGGTACAGTGCAGAATTAAACATAAAGGGTTACCACTTTCTTGGTGAAACTGTTGATGAGGACATATCACTTGAATCTTGGAAGTTGATTTTTTGACAGATACTCCCACACTTTGTGGGCAGAGCTGTCACAGTCAGATCTAACTGAAGATTTTTTTTGAGAACAGTGAAAATGCTTTTCTTCCTTTCTTCTGAAATTATGTGTAATTAATATTTCATGTCTGATTTGCTAACCTTGAAGGTTAATGTTGTATCTTCCCTTCCTTAAGGCAAATAGTAATATCACTTTCCCCAGTTCTTTGCTAGTTTGAAGCAATGGTGATCCTAGACACTTGTGTGCTTGGCACAGCACAAGAATGAGAGAACCCCAGTAAATCTGAAAGGACTGTTCCTGGGCAACAGGGGAATGAAGGGGGAGATTTTAAAATGAGGAGACTTGGTGGCCTGACTCTTCCAAACTGTGTTGCAGATTAGGTGTCCAAATCTCCCTCAGTCAAATTTTAAAGGCTGCCTAGAACTTCATAGTATTTCAGTATCAGTCTTTCAGAAATTATAATAGTTGGTATTTGTCAGCTTGGGCTAATTATACAATGTGGTGAGTGGAATGACACCACTAGCTGACAGTGCTTTGCAAAAGAAAGGGTTTACTATGTGAAAATATAACCTAAATACATCACTATTGCTATGTGATTCATTAGAGTAAATCATATCAAATTGACAATGTTGTCACAGCTGTTCCGAATGTCTCAGTTCTCAAGTCTCCTTTGCCTTTAATGTCTTTAAGGCTTTTTTAAATAGTGAGAAGAAAAGCGTATTGAGTAATTGATATTTTTTCAAGAGAGGATCAAAATACATTACTTTTGTTTGTTTTTATTTAAGCCCTGTCATCATCCTGTGTGTCTGTGAGAAGAACACAAACCATGTCTCTCAAGCTTTTTCTGCCAAAGAATATCAGGTTTCTTTGGGAAAGAGATGAGAACAATATTAAGAAACTGATAGATTATTTTGGTTTGGATGGAAAATCTGTTTCAACAGTTTCTCCACAGAGATCTCATACGGACCCAAGACAAAAACTAGCATAACAAGAACTGTAACTATGTTTTTTTAACATGTCAGAATGAGTTGTCCTGAAAGTGGAATGGAAGTTGAACAATATGCTAAGCATAAATTAATGCATAGTGGAAATTCATCAGTCTAAATAAAGCTAAATTGTAAAATGGTTGGCTTGTTTTACAAGTATTTTGAAATTATGGCCTAAATAGTTGGTTTGTTTTTTTTTAATAAAAATTTGTAGTATTTGAAATAGATTAAAATTTTCAGAAGTATTTGAGGAGCTTTTGTACGAAAGTCTTTCTAACATACTAAACCACTTCTTATTAAGAATTTCTTCTGTAAATAAAAAAAACCCCAACATTTTAGCAAGGAAAGTTAAAGTTTCTGTCTTACTGTTGACAGGTACTTACTGACATCGAAACAAGATTATGGAAGATAAACAAAAGAAATTATGTATGGCCTTTAAATAAAGTTTAGATGAGTACAAAAGGTGAAAACTTATTTGTACTGTTAATTGAATTCTGGAGTCACCGACTGAAGTTCAGGAAAACACCTGAAGCTGACTGAAAACCCTCCACTGAATTGAGTGAAGCCAGGTGAGTATCACAAGACTGCAAAATTAAAGAGGCAATTTTGAAAGTGGGAGCATTCTAAAAATCGCAATAAACACTTGTTTCCAGCTGAGAACCAGAAAATATCAGGAAAAGCCTGAAACAGAATTTGGGAGATGTCTTAGTGCAAATTTTGAAAAGGTTGAAATGTGTTAGATGACAGTATCTTCAGATTCTAACTTAATTTGTCGTCAATGAGTTTGATTAATCCTGTTAGAAGTAGCTGTTTAAGCAGCCTTCTGATGCTATGCAACAGTATAATCCCCATCACCCATGTTTTTCTTTGATGCCTGTTTTCAGAACAATTTCAAGCATAAACAGCCTTAAGTAGCTGTTTGTCATTTTAACCTTCACTACACTGTTTCAGATTGAAAATTCAGGTTTTAATAGTGAGAACTGAGATTTTAATAGTGGGAATTAAATACTATCCCGGAAGTATTTTGAACCTTCAGTATCTTAGATCTGTATAGACAGATTTTGATTTCTGAACTGAACTTTTGTTACCAGTCTTTAGAACAGAAAGGAGACACCATTACAGGCTGAAGTACTAACTAAAATAGTGGTGGGGAAAACACACATTTTTAGGCAGCTGGGGCTAAGCATCTTGCTGATCTGTATCTAAGCTAGAAAAAGATGATATTGGGTTTGGAATAGATTTCT
This sequence comes from Falco rusticolus, assembly GCF_015220075.1. Classification (NCBI taxonomy): domain Eukaryota; kingdom Metazoa; phylum Chordata; class Aves; order Falconiformes; family Falconidae; genus Falco; species Falco rusticolus. The sequence goes on from NC_051210.1 coordinate 10,532,556, forward strand.
GCCAGAAACCTTCCTTCAGTTTCTGCTTGGTTTAGCTCTCAACTAACTCTTCATCTTCTGAAGGAAAAGGACATGGAACTAGGAGCGTGCAGTGAACTGACAGTTAACAGTGAAAAGTACTCTCTAATCACCATCTGCAGTGTGCATTTCTATTGAGCTGAAAGGAAGCTGTGAGAAAAAAAAAATTGAGCCTCTGTACTGGTTCTGTCTGGGATGGAGTTAATGTTCTTTGCACAGGGTGCTCTGCACTGCATTCATGACTAAAATAGTACTGGTTACACACCAGTGCTTTGGCTATTGCTGGGCAGTGCTTGCACAGCACCAAAGCTTCCTCTGCCTCTCGTGCTGCCTCCCCTAGCAAGCAATCTAGTGGTGGGAAGAGAGTAGCAGGAGACACGGCTGGGACAGATGACCCAAACTGTCCAACTGATACTCAATATCATACAACATCATGGTCAGCAGTAAAGACTGCAGGACTACTCTTGCCAAGGGAGTCCTTGGCAATACTCTCCATTGCTTGGAGAATGGCTGGGCATCAGTCTGCTGGTGAGAGAGGTGGTGAATGATTGTGTGTGCATCATTATTATTTTTTAAAATCTCTTTCTTATTAAATGGTCTTTATCTCAGCCCATGAGTTTTCACCCCTCATAAGCAAGTGGCATGTGGTCGCTTAGCTGCTGGCCTTGGTCAATCCATAGCAACTGCCCAGCTCAGAGATGAGTGACCTGTGGTTTTATTTTGTTTCTTCCTAAACTTGAAAGCCACAAAAGGATAATTAAAACTTTGATTGCAGAAAAATAGCCCATGAAAAAGTGTTACTGTATATTTCCTAGAACCATCTAAACCCTATTAAAGGACACTTTATGAATTATGAATGGCTACCAACTTATTTTCTCTGTACAGCAATCTATTTCTTTTGTTACTCCTGCATAATTTTAGCCTTTAGGTGAAAAAAATCCTATTGTGTTTGCCTTTATTATATTGTACACTTACTATATTTAACTGATTTTTACAAGGTCTCCAAAACTCTTCAAAAGTATTAATTTTCTGTATCTTCCCAGGGGAGGGATAATCTTAGCAAAGCAGAGGGCTGTGAACCATTTCCAATTGTCCAGCATTCATTTTTCAAGCCAGAGTATGCCCATGTAAACCAGGTATTTTACCATGGTAGTATATACCCTAAAAACAATTATTTTTGAGCTACCGTGGACTGTAAAAAGGGAAGAGATTCATCTAGGTCAAGAAATATTTTTAAATATATTAGTGGCAGGGCAGTTACATAGAAGTAAAAGTAGGAGTACTCGGTTGACTAGTTTGCACATCAGTGGTGTATTGTGTGAATTTTCATGCATACAAGAGGCCAGTAAAATGATCCCTAGGATTCTGTGGAAGCAGATAAAGCACTTTAGGTCACTTAACCCCTTTTTGGCTGCCATGTAGCAGAGGTCTCTGTTCCACTTGTGTCTTTTCAGGGAGTGCACAAGTATTTTCTCAAGGTGTACAAGAGTGTGCTCTAGGAAAAAGGCGTAGCAGCCAGACCAGCCTGGTTGGTGGTGGGGTCACAGGATGCTCCCCTCTCCCTCCTGCCGCTCCTCAGCTATGAGTTGCTCACCTCTCTGCCACTCAGCAGCACTGGGGTGTCTGATTCTCAAAGGATAATAGGGAAGTCAAGCACTCACATCTTGCTGGTTTAGGTTTCTGGCTTAAATGATGTATAAATTCCTTGTGTGTGTTTGTGTGTGTGTGTTTCTTAAACAGGAACTACAGATTGTGTGGTGTGTTTAGCTGACAGGGTATTTCATAGCCTTGTAGGCACTTGCATGTTACCATGAAAAAACGTCTGGACACCCATTTTCAAGCTGTGTGCTGTGGATATTCAAATCAAGTCAAACTAATATTTGTTGTTCACCAGAGGAATCTCAACATTTCCATCTTCCCTGTGGAAGCAGTTTTCCCTGTGAAAGCAGCAGAAACAGTGATTGTGCTTCTCTTTCTCTACCTTCTTTACTCCAAGTAAAGCCAACAGATGTCCTCAAAGTGCTTTCACCGGGATGCAACTTTTTTGCAAGCATGCTAAACTGTAGTAATGCTGTACAGAAGAGTTACAGTGCGAAATTTAAAAACACATTTTTTTTTTCTTACTAAGAATGACAATTTACTTTGGAATTAATATAAACATTCTTTTTATGAGTTGCAAAACACTGTTTTCCTTGCTGCATGGAAATGGCTTCTGTGGTGCTTTTTTCTTTTTTTTTCTTTTTTTTTTCTTTTTTTTTTTTTTTTTTTTTTTTTAATACAGGAATTTTCTTTGTGTTTCATATTAATGACTGATTTCAGTTCAAGTTAACACCCAGGACTGGCTCAGTGATGCTGTACTGCTTTATGCTGCATTTGACCTTGAAACTGTGAAACAGTGGCTCAGAGAGGCAGATGTGCAGGGAGGAGCAATACATGCCTTAATGAGAACTGCAGTCTTCCTTGTGCTCCTAATGGGTTTAGCTTTCCTATGATCAAGCATTACTGGTTTTCCTTCTTCCCTCATGTTGAGACTGTTTTCTGTGACTCGTGGTGAGCTAAATGCCCAGGCAAGGGGACCCATTCAGTTTAAGGGTTTTACTCCCTCTATTGCTGCTGCTGGTTACCTTTTTAGTTTTTTAGTTTTTCGTGGTTTTTTAAAATAAAAGTGCCTATAACAAAGTGGTTGCCCACCAGCTGCAGCAAAGCAAACAAAACAGTACGTGCTTAGTGTTACTGTGCTCCCTGGGCTCAGAAATAGCACTGGGACTGTGGCAGCATCATGCTGCATAATTCAACATCAGGCACCCTTAGACTTGCACATATTGGTAATTCCTTTGATCGGCCTTTCTTTCTGGTCTCCATGGCAACTGTTTCCATTGCCATTAACATCTCTGGGGCCCAGCCTTGCTCACATGCATCTCAGCTGCTTCTGTCCTAACACAGCAATAATAGCTGTGGTGTCACTATATTTAGATGCCTTGCACCCTCTGTATTACTTGACTCTGAGACAAATGTCTGCATGGTGCTCCTGGCTCGCACTGGCTGTGTTGCTGTCTTCTGCGACTTCCTTCAGGGAGTTCACTGGGGAAGCTTGGTCTCTGCCACCCATGCTGCTCTGGACTAAAATGCCTGTGGATGCTGGTCATAGGTCTCAGCCTTCGCACTGTTATCTGCCAGCTCCACTCCTGTGCTTTCCGCAGTCACTGGAAACCATACAGGAGAGGCATTCTGGTGGCCCCTGGCAGGAATGCAGCCCCATTAGGACTAGTTTGAGTGATTAAGCCCAAACCCAGAATTTTATCCTCCCAGTCCCCAAGTTTCCCATTACAAACAATAAATGGTATCACTCATTCACAGTCCGGCACTGCAACGTACCCTTCAAGGCTATGATCGTGGAGGGAAATAAAATTTTTAAATGCTTAAATACAAGAATGTCTGAATAACATCCCACGCTGGCCAGTGAAAGTACTGGAAGCACTTCTCCACCACACTGCCCTATAAAAAGTTTTTAATAAGAGTCCTACTGAAAAGAGAAATGCAACATTTCAAAATACCCAATCCTATGATTTTATTTTAGCAAAGGCTATTGGTCAGATTAAATATATGAAAAATAAAGCTTTCACAAAGTTCCACCAGATGTTAATTATGAAAATCGCAAATTCTATATTAGTCTCTGCCATTTGTCTTCAGTATGATAGTCTCTTGATGTTGAACTGCAATTTCACAGGAGGATAGAGTATTGTTCATTTTAAAGCAGAATCCAAAGTCGTCTGGAATGGTTTCTGTCCCCGCTGCCTCCCTTGACACGCCCCCACCCTGCAACCCCCCATACAAATTTGTTACACCAATTATAAATTTCAAGTTTGGCTTGGGGTATTTTAGGATGTCTGCTGGGCTGCAAAATATACAGGGGGACTCAACTTGAGAACTAAATTAAAATGCAAGCTTTTGTGCAAAAATTATCACATACTCTTTTCATTCCTATGCTAAACCGACAAGCAATTGAATCACAGATTAAAATTGTTTTTCTCGCTTCTTCAGATTCAAAAAAAATGTAGGTTTTTTTCTGTTTGGGTTTTTATTTTTATTTTTCCCCCCTTTTGTCCTGTTAATATAGTTGTAAAGCATGAATGTGAAATCTTGAGAATGTATCTTAGGAAATAATGCACATGTGCCCCACCTCTGATTTAGAAACCTGCATGTGATACTATTTCTTCCCAAAGCCTTTTCTTGTACCGCTGAACTCATAATTATCTGATGTTTTAAATTCTGAAAAGGATGAAGAAGAATCCTAATAAAACTCCTCTTTTCATTTTTACCTACTCTGTAAGAGTATTAATTGAAGATGTTGTTCCTTTATGCTTTTTAATAATCAGGACTGCAAACTGATGATGCCACTTAGTGCCTAGGAGTATGTGGACGGTGCTATGTGGTCCCACAGGCTGCTGCAGTAGCTCTGCTCCCCACCCCTTCTTCTGCCACTGTTCCTAGATAAAAGCAAACGCAGTCTTTAATCTGCAAGTGCTGTGGCTGCTGAGTGCTGCAGTGCCCAGCCAAGCAGTTATTTTTAAAAAAAGAAAGAGGCTGTGTCTCGAAATCAAACAGATTGGAAAACTGTATTAGCAGCAAATAAATTGTCCCATGAAAAAATCTATCTGCTCCACAGGGTAAGGTAAATTCAAACAAGAGCTTGACCAAAGACCCAGCCTAGATGCGGCAGAGGAAAGGCAGATAGAAATAGCCAGCTCAGTACTCTGTGCAGCCCCAGCCTGACTCCCACTGGTTCTTGTTTTAATGTTGTTTTCATACGCTTCACTGGGTCCCCCTTGATTGATTCTCAAGGAATTACCGTGCAGTGCACTGTCATTGGGGCTGCACCTGAACATTTATCAGTACGGTATCACCCCCCACACTGTCAGTGAATCAATGTAGACACAACCTCAAAGGACACTGAAGTATAAGACAAATGTGGCTGGCATGACTGCCAAAGCCAGTCCCTGAACCAAAAGTGTTACAGCCCTAGCATGCATGCTGTCTAGCGTTACGTGTCAGAGCAAGTGAGACAGGGCTTTGTGTTCCTTGCAATGCGAGTAATGGACTGCTGCTACCTCTCTTAGCCTTGCATTGTATGCTCATAACTCATGGAAAACGTTTCCTCCTCATGTGACTCCCCTGATTTTCTTAAGTGCTACTTTAATTTTACACCTTTTGCTTTTCTTCCCAGAAAAAACTATTGGTTTCTTAACAATTAGAAAGTATTAGGAAGATCTGTTTTGTGTGGGGTTTTTTTCCTAAGATGATGATAGCAGTGAAAACTCAGTAGGCCTCATCTTAGAGACTTAAAACTTTGGGTATAGCAATATTAATCCCTGCACTAGACATGAAAGATTACATGTGTCTATTGTGGTACATGTGGACTCATGTGGCAGAGTGTGATTCACATTTCAACTTTTCCTGCATTACAGTGCGGTTGCATCCAGTGTTGCAGTTCATTGCTTGTCTGTATTTACAGAGTAAATTATAACAAGTGCCTGCTCATGAAATGAGTGGAAGTTACTGATCAGATTCAATTACCATCGACTGAAGCAAAGAGAAGTGGAAAAAATTGGCTAGCAGTATTTGCCACCGATAGAGCTTGCACAACATGGTTAAGAGAAGTGCAATACGTTCCCAGTTAGTGTGGGGTTACTTTAACAACACACCACCTGGCGGCTTTGCTCTTTGTGCCCTCGTAGTCTGTTGTAGGAGTGAAGTACATACCTAGTGTGAAAGCACTGCAAATACAATTTTTGTTAAGGCAGCTGATGCTGTAGCTTCCTTGTGGGACCAGCAGGACAAACCTGTGGCTGGAGTTGGTTGGCCTACAATGGCGTGTACCTGTAGTCCAGTTACTTTGGAAGGCATTTATGTTAATTTCTGATTCTCAGATGGATCAGAGTTTCTGTTGGTGGCTGGCTGACATGCAGTGGAAGGGACCGTGACACAAAACATTTAAGTCAGCACACGAACCTGTCATTTTCCCTGCAGATTTTTTTTAAGTGTATTAAGCTACATGAAGAACAAATGAAGAAACAAAGAAACAAAAAAGCCCTAACCTTCTGTAAGGTAGAATTATAGAAGTGTGTTGCAAAGTTCAGATCTGTGTTTCATTTCTCCCAGTCTGGACCTGAAAGGTCCATCTGGCCCATTCTTCAGTAAAAGAGAAGCAGCAACAATAGTTTTATGGGGAGGTTCCCATGCAAAATGGTCACAAGGTCCGCTGTCAAAATGCCTTTCTATCAAATAAAGAAATAGATAGACAGATAAATAAATAAATAAATAGTCATATCTGGCCGTGATACAAATGTAAAATTTTTCCAAGGAGGAAAAATAACATGAAATTTAAATAATAATAATAATAATAATAAATAAATCCTGGAATACCGGACCTTTTCTAGTTCTAAACAGTGATTCTGAAAAATAAGAGGACAAGCAGTTATGGTATATCAGAATTCTGTCACTGCTTGCTGCTATGCCTAAACATCCAGTTCTAAAATTTTTCTCTGTTGAGGCTGAACTTTCTGTTCATGGCCCTGAATGCTCTTTTGCATGAATCAGGTATTCGGATCTCATGAAATTTAGACGTATCATGCAGAAAGCTCATCCTCAGAATCATACAGTGCATTTTTTATAGAAGCATTTCCCAAAATATGGCCAGTGGTAAAGACAGTGAAATAAGGTATTGATCTAGTTTCTGATGTGCTCTAAGAGTATGCAGAAAAAAGGCTTGGATAGTGATGTGTTAGCATTGTTCCAGTCACCAGGCACTAAGTTTAGATTCTCAGGGAAGCGAAATCTAGCAGGTACCACATCTTGCCTGCTCACACATCATGCATAATTCAGTTTCTAATTTAGTCTGGATTTAGTGGTGCTTTCCCATGCTGTTTGTTTCATTTTTATGAAACAAATCTCTTGTTTAAGATAGAACGTTTTATTTCCTGTTGATACCAATGCCTTTGTGTTTTCTTGCACCCTTCTGTATCCTGTGTTTCACCTCTTATTTTAAATTATTGTGGTTACAAACCACAACCAATTTACAGCAGCAGGAGTGTAATTAAAAATAATAACCATAGCAGATGTACTGAAAAAAACCAAACAGTCTTTCCCTATACCAGTTAATGACAGATCTTGTGCTAATCTGAATGCAAAACATGCTTCCTTAAAGGCTTTTTCCAATATGGAAGGGAATGGAAGCCCATTAATAATTATATCCTACTGCAAGGTTTTGAAAAATGAAGGAAGACATCTCCCCTCCTGTCTCCTGGAAATTGCATCCCTGATGTCTGGGAATCCATGAAATGCAGATAGTTTATACCACCAACAGTCTCCAGGTCCCCAGGAAACAGCAATGAAAGCTTCACAAGAAAGTCTCTAGGGGGTCAGGCACAATTGTCCCCTGTGGAAGAACTGGACAGAAGGGTATTTATCTCAAAGTGTGGTAAATATGAAGTTCAGCAATGAAAGAAAAGAAACTATGAGTAAAAGGTGGGGAAAGGCTGTCAGTTCAAGGTGAAATAGTCTTACTGTCCTCAAAATCCCTAGCTAAAAGGAACACCAGGGCTGCGGAGCCAGTATTAGCCCAAATTATTTTGAAATCTCTGAGGTTAATAAAAATAAATCCTGAAATGCTTTGAGGAGATGAAAAGGAGATCTAAAATTCTTTAAAGTTTTCAACATTTTTCCTTCAGAAAATCATAGAATCATAGAATCATTTAGGTTGGAAAACACCTTTGAGAATATTAGGTCCAACCATTAACCCAGGACTGCCAAGTCCATCACTAAACCATGTCCCTAAGCACCACATCTTTCCTTTTTTACTTGAAACTGAAACTTTATGCAGGGATACGTGGATTTTAGTTGGCATGTACTAGAGGTAAGTGTCCTGATGAAATGGAATATTTTGACATTTTTATTCATAAAGCTCTTGAGATTTTTATTATTATAAAAATCAATTTTGGAATTAAACATCATAATTATTTAAATTAAACATAAATTCTTGCTTTGAAAATTTGCTGTGTGTACAGAAAACATGCAGATGACTCTATGCTACTACAGTTTCCCCTGTGGCTGGATAGGAAAAAATGAAAATGGAAACAATTGAGATAAAGCACACTGTTGATATTAAATCCTTCCCCAGGCATACTACTATGTCATTGACTTTTGTTTTGAATATTGCTTGGAAGTGGAGTGTACCAATTCATGCTGTCAGCAGAAATTGAGGTTTGTCAGTAAGGATTTATGAGAGTCTACTAAGAGCATTCTCAGGCACCCTTTTAGTCAGTCATCCATTAAGGGAAGACAGAGCTATTCACACAATCACTTTGGCAGTCGCCACTGTGGGGTGTAAAAACCTAGTGTAAGGGAACGGTGGTTTGCAACATCTGTTTTTCACAAAGGACACTGTGCATGAAGACAAAAGCCAAGCTCCTTCTGTACGTGTACAGCATGCTGTGAAGGCTTTGTGGTTTTCTCCATAGGCAACACTCAGCAGACATTCTTTGTTTGGACAAGGCACAAGCTGTCTTATGTTGGGCTATTCAGTTTAGGTTTTGGACCTGGCACAATAAATACTTAAACAAAAATTGACTGCCTTGGTAATCAGGGGAAAGAGACAATTCTAGAAGATCTTTTGTAAAAGCAAAATCTCCTGTCCATGTAAGGGGACCTTTCATTAAGGGGCTCTGGCTGAAAGTTTTAAACCTGAAAATGTTCATGCTTATGCTTTCCATGCCACTTCCATAAATTAACTCTTAGATGCAGCACAGTCTTAAAGCTCTGTCTTAGCAGTTGGGGTTAACAGTAAAGCTATGCCAATAGCCACCATGTCCCATCTGCCGCTTTTAGTACAGTGACTATATGTTGCCTTTCTTTGAAGAAAATCTTGAGGGAGCAGGTTGGGGTACTCAGACTTCAGAGGAGGTAGGAAGGTGGAGTGGGGAAGCTGAGCCGCTCTAGCTACATGGCCTTTAGATAGGGCTGCATTGGGTGAAGGGTGGCCTTCAGTGTAACTCATAACAACATAAGAGAGATGAAACAGGGATGGTAAGGAAGTGGAAGTAAAGGATAATCCAAAGGGTTATTTGTATTGCATCGCAGATGCTTCTCTGCTGCATCTCTGTACAGCCACAGTTGCTAGCACTGGAAACCTCATAGCTCTGCGCATGTCTGCTTCCCCCGCCTGCCCTTTGGTATTGCAGTCACTCATGGCAGAGTGTCTCTGTGGGGGCACAGGGTATGGAAACAGCAAAAAGTGGACACCTTAAACCACAGGCTGAAACAGTAGATTTTTCCCCTTCCCATTTATTTCTCTTACAGGGCACATATGCTGTATTTTCACAAACTGATCATACAAAAGCCAAAACAAGACTCCAGAGAAACCCCCATGAAATTACTTTCCCGCCATTAAAACATGAATGTCTGTCTATTTCTGTGTTGTCCTTGATGAAGCAGGAACATGTGAAAGCTGTGTGTTTTCTCACAGAGCATTTTGTAGGTCTGTGCAGGACGAAGGAGATGCAGCCGCAGTGTGATGCTGGTCTGGCAGCCCTTCCCAGCGCTGTGTCACCTGGTTTGTCTGTCCTGTTGGTACTGTTCTCCTGCTGTGATGCCTAGTGCTTTATCCAGTCCTGTGCTAAAGGAGGTCAGAAATCAGTCTTACAGCTTCTTCCTTCTCTAGTGCACTCTCTGTTAGTGAAATTTTGCCTAATTCTTTCAACTCAACCAGAGTTCAATTTCCTACTCCCACTAGGTATATTTGTACCCTTTTAGCAGCTCACGTTTCTCATCTACAAAGAAGTGGATGTGTGTGAAAACCCTTCATACACTTTGGGGCAGATAACTTCTTGTGTAGAATGCAGAGTGACCACACATACTTTGCTGTGCTCCGGAATGGTAAATTCTTTCACTGAATTTTTTAGCCACGTGATTCACTGCCTTCTTCAGCATCTTTTGTTCCCCCATATCACAGCTTCTCTCCCCAGGTACACCTGACACTGCTGAGTGATTGCAGACAACAGTAAGGTAACTTGTTTGTGTGCATGTTGTCCTGCATTAGTGTCCTAATTTTGGCTAGGATAGAGTTAATTTTGGTTCTAGTAGTTGGTACAGTGCTATGTTTTGGATTTAGGATGAGAATAATGTTGATAACACATGGATGTTTTCAGTTGTTGCCAAGATACTAAGTTAAAGACCTTTCAGCTTCTCAGGCCCTGCCAGCAAGAAGGCTGGAAGGACACAAAAAGTTGGGAGGGGACACAGCCAGGACAGGTGACCCAAAGTGGCCAAAGGGATATTCCATACCCGATGTCATCATGCTCAGTATATAAACTGGGGGCAAAGCTGGCTGAGGGCTACCGCTCAGGAACTGGCTGGACATTGGTTGGCAAGTGGTGAGCAGCTGCATTGTGCATCACTTGTTTTGTGTAAACTAATCATTTTTCTTTTTCTTGCTCCTCCTCCTCCTTCTCCTCCTCCTCTTCTTGTTCTCCTCCTCCTTCTTCTTCTTGTTATTGTTATTATTATTCTTCCTTCTTTTTCTGTCACATAAACTGCTTTTATCTCAACCCTTGAGTTTTCTCACTTTTACTCTTCTGATTCTCTCCATCCCGCTGGGGGATGGGAAGTGAGTCAATGGTTGTGTGGTGTTTAGTTGCCAGCTGAGGTTAAACCATGACAGCTGGCTTACACAGCTTTGGTAATACCATTACTGAGTGTCCTGCTCTATGGTAGCTCTAATGCTATGTAGATACTTAATATCAATGAAATTTATTGACTGGGAAATGGACAAAACCAACACAGATCTTCAGAAGCCCATCCTAAGTGTATTGCTAATCACAAGGATGTTAGCCCACATCAAGACAATTATGTTGGTCCATATCTGTATAGGTCAAGTCTCAAAAAAAGAAATTTTTTAATTTCTTAAATTAAAGTCTTAAAAAATAAGTTTTACAGACTTAAAAAAAGTCTTAAAGAAATAATTAGTGAGCCTGGTGTAATGAGAATACTTTCATCTAAAATCATCTTGTAGATAAGTGAACTTGTATTGGGTCTCCTGGGATGAAGTTAACTTTCTCCGTAGCAACTCTCATGGTGATGTGCTGTCTATCTCTAGTAGAACAGTGTTGATAACACACGAGTGTTTTGGCTGCTGCCAGGCACAGGCTTGCTCAGAGTCAGGCTCTCGCAGCTACAGACCACTCCTGGGTCTCAGCAGAGCTTGTGGGTCCAGCAGCTGCAGACAAGAGCTTGCTAAGCTGGTGACCAATGCTCAGCACAAATTCTGAGTTTTAGTGCTGTCCCAAAGAACCATAGAGGTCATGGATAAACCTGGAAACAATCTACCTAGCAAAAATGATGTTCCCCTCCCTTCTGGTTCTGCTGTTGCACAGCAGATGCTAGTCATGTTGTTCCATGGGTCAGGAGATTGTGTAATTGCTAAGAAGTTGTGGGGTTTTTGTTTCATAGGCTAGCAAATGAAAATCAATCTTCTGTTGTTCAATACCAAAGCCTTCCTCTCAGAAGCTGCAAAGTTAAGCTGAAGCCAATGCATTTGTATTTTATTCTTTCGCAATGTGGTATCTACTGTCAAATCACCTGCACTTAGCCAAATTCAGCCTTCATTCAAAGACCATTGAAGATGATAGCAGGCTTTCCATTGGCTTTGGTCTGCCTTAGACAGAAGACCTTCCAAAGGAAAGGCAAGAAGCTTATGAGCTAAAGACTGAAAGTGATGTGGTAGACGAGGCATCAGGTGTATATGAGCATTTGTGGTCCCTGTGATTCACAGTAATTCACAGCAGTCACATTTCCTTGTGTTTATTGATGTTTAAAACTAAAGTAATCATAGGTAACAACAAGCATTTGCTTTTGCAATGGCAGCAGCTGGTAAAATGTGATGGCATTTTATTAAGAATTCACTCAGCAGGATTGTTTTGATCTGTTGTGTGAAATATATTAACTGAAATGAAAACTGAACTATCTCACAGGTTCAGGAATACTGTCACACTTATTTTTAGGAGGTTTGGGGGTTTTGTGCTTTGTGATGCTTTTTTTTTTTTTTCTTTTGCTTATATTACAAGAAGTTGGTACATGGATGCCAGGAAACTGATCTGGCTGCAATATATGTATTGGTGAAAGGATATATACTTCAACCTGCAGTGAGTGCATCGCATTGTGTTTATGAATGGTCAATGCTTTTGTTCATTTTGTCTCAAAGCATGAGTGCCGTCAGTTGTTCTGGAAGAATGTAGTTACTGTAGCTTGGTATCTGCATTGACTTGATTAATAACAGCTCTGCCAGGACCACCCTTACTATTCCATATGTGAAGATGGCTTTGTGAGTTTATAAGGTTTGGGACCTTGTTTCAGAATACTGTATGCCACAAGGTTGAAAATCATGTATTTGTCATTCAGCAGAGGAGTTTTAAACAAATTAAGAAGTTATGAGACCATGTGGATTTTTCACCTCATTTTTATGTGAAGGGAGAGAATAACTTTGAAAGAAGTCCAGGAACTTTTCTAATGAATGGAAAACAATAGATTCTTCAGGCTCTTAACTTTTTTAATGAATGGAAAACAGTAGATTCTGCAGGCTTTTAACCCAAAGACAGCTGTGTGCCAGCCACTTATGTTTTTTATGCATATGAGTTATAAACTGAATGATATTAAGGTTGTTTTCATTCTGTATTATGAGCTTGAATTCAGTTTTTCATCCATACAATAACCAAGGTTATGCAGATGTGGTGGAACTAAGAGGAAGACAAATCCCAAGCTACGTTAATGTTCTGTCTCTAGATCTCCTTTACCATAGCATTTGAGTCCCAGTTATAGACTGTGCTTGCTCTGATTACAGCAGTCTGAAAGCAGCAGTTCATACAGATGCTTTGTAAACTGACCACATCCTTTAAGGCACACAGCAGCCCACCTTGCCTGCAAGATAAACAGATGGTAAATAGTTACGATGAAAGAACTCTACATCTGTGCAAATGCAAACATCTTGACTTGCAAAATGTGCAGAAACTCCCTCCTTAGAAATGTGAGTTTTATGAAGGCAGAACATAAGGAAGGATATCTCTGTACCATATTATCAAGAAAGTGTTCTAAAAGCCCATTCTGTTATGCTTTCTCACACTAGCTACTGTCTGCAATTTATACATCTCCTTGGAGGCAGGTATCTTACAAAACCATTCATTAATCAAAGTGAACACGTGGTTTTGTATGCACATCAAAAATGTCACTGTTTAAGCATTTTCCACATAAACATCTTCTCCAGTGCAGAAATGCAAGACATGTCTTTCTAGCAAAGAAGAAAACATACCATCTACTTCTGCTAGTGCATTGTGGAAAAAAGCTTTGAAGATAATCTGGGCAAGCAGCTTGCATTACAGTTAAAAGGGAAGCCTCCAGATGAATTTGGCTGTTAACTTGGCTTAAAACCAGAGGTGCCTTGTTTCCCTCACTATTCTAGCAAACCTAACTTTTGAGTCTGGCCTTTTTAAAGCTGGGGGACTTGCAGCAATTGCAGCAGTTTTTCTTCTGCTGCCTGTGGAAGTAGAAGTTCTGTAAAAAGAGTTGGTTATATTTGTTTTCAAGTGATTTGTAAAGAGGTAGAGCAGAAGTAACTTTGTGTGTGCCCCATACTGGTTTCTCTAGTCTGTTTTTTGCATTCAGAGATAGCTGCCAGAAGATGACATGCTTGTGGGTGACCTGAAGTAACCTGAACTTCTTTACAGTTATGTGTAATCAGTGGTACAAACATGCCAAAACTCCGAACACCCACACTCATGTGCACACATGCTCACACACGCAGATACACAGTTACACACTCTTGAGGCACTTTCAACTCATTATGTCTCTGTGGCTGCCCCTCAGTCTGGAAGAGCTCCTAGGATCTCCTGTGCCAAACACAGAGTCATCTCTGACTGCAGGATGTAGTAAGTGCAAAAACTAACCAGTGACAGGAAGAAATGTGTTCTATATGGAGCATGCAAATAGCTTCCTAGCTGAAACTGGTGAGATACCCGTTTTACCCCACCTAAAGGTGTCATTTCCAGAAGACATTTGAATGAGGCAAGTCACATTTGGAGCAGTGCAGTGAAGACTTGGGGGTAACTCAGACAGAAAAATTGATATTTCATGCCAAGTTAAACTTAGACAGCATGTATCAGCAAATTGTTGACATAACATTAGTAACTGCTTTTCAACATTTGTTTCAGGTTTCTAAATGGATAAAAACTATTCTAAGCCCTGTAAAATATTTTGTTATTAGAAATGGCTTGTCCCAGAAACATTGAATTAATTTTCTTAGCCCATGTAAACTGTTGCAGCTCTGCAGAAACTAATTAACACCCATAGCTCCTCCTCAGTAAGCACACAAAGAAATGACACAGCTTGTAAAAGAAAAGGCAAAAGGTTCTGGAAGGAAGGTGCAGACAGCCAAGTCAATATCATGTAATCTGGTGGGTTTTTTTTTACTCTGTGCAGCACTAACTTACTATGACAGTTTGTCACGTTAGCTTTTCATTTACATAAAAGGGGCCAGCTGCTGGTTTATTTCTCCGAAGGAGCCCATAACGGAATTGCTGAAATATTTAAACAAAACAAATGCTTAAATGCACAAAATGTTATTTCAGGCCTTAATACTGATGTGTATCTGTCACCAAAAATTCCAAGATGTTTCCCAAATGAAAAGTGGGTGAAGATTTGTCAGGCTTGGGAAAGCAATTTTTGAAACAACTCCATTTCTGTTTAGATTTCTGCTCTAGTGAGAGATGTTCTAGGGATCCTTACGTTTAATAGTAATACTGGCTTTTGTCCATATCTTTTTAGCCATGAAATTCTCTGCATCTCAGCTGTGATTTCCATGACTGCTATAAGCTACGAGTATTTCTTAGACTTACTTAACATAAAATCACTTAAATGCCATGCTGTTCTTCCCCATGCTTTTTACATTAAGACAGGAGTAACATAAACTAGAAATAAACAAGACGGTCTCTTGTTATTAGAGGGTAAAAGACTGGGTGGCAAATGAGAATGTTAAATCAGTGAGAAACCTCATTTCTCAAAATGCAATATGTGGAACTTGTGCCTGTGATGGAGCCATTTATTGTTCAGACTCCCTTTCATGAAAGGAAAATCGCATTATACAGCAATCTGTGTGCCATCAGAATATATTGCTGGGAGTAATGGCATGTGCATCGCTATGTGTATTGTACCACCAGTGTTCTGGGTCACTCTGTACTGTTCTACCCGCTTCTGATGAAAAAACCCGTGCTAAAATACGCCAGCATGCCAGACTGAATTGTGTTCTGTGTGTGACCTCCAAAGGAAAGAAGGTCATGGGGCCATTCAAGCCTCATTTCTGCACCTTTTAATGAGATTCTGAAAGGGCTGGGGAGGAGGGAAAGACCATTTGTCACTTTGGAAACAAAAGGAGAGGCAGCAGAAACAGAATCTGAATGCAAATGAGACATTTTTCCACTTGGGACAAGCTGATTTCCATATTAACTATTTTTTTTCTGTATTTGTCCAAATGCATTTCCTTTGCTATTTTGTGTTCAGAAGTCAAACCACTATGAGTCAAATCTGCACATTTTCTAAAGAAATGCTGAGGATGAACCTACATAGATTAATTATGTTGCACTGCATTTTGACTGTTACATCTTTAAACAAAGCTGAAATCCACCCGACCTCATGACCTGTGCTCAATGTGTGCTTTGTTTCTTTACTTCGTCATTGAGCAGTGAAGAAAGGTAAAGAAGGTAGAAAGAAAATAGAAAAGCATTTGTATCCTCTTTATGACACTGAAATTATGCTCAGTACTTTTCTGGGATATAGATAATACACATTATTTATAAAAAGATCTTAAAGAATAAGGAAATTTAAACATGTTGATACGGTTTCAGCTCCCTTGTAAAGCCAAGGTACCATCACAACTTTCTGAACTGCTTTGAGGAGCTTCTGAGCATTACTGGTGGTGACCAGTCTCCCCTTGGTTGATTCCAGGGGAGTGTGTAGGAGGAGTGAATCTGGAAGGAGAGTACCCAGAGGAGCAGGTAATAATCTTCATTAATGACCAGGCTTTGGGTCAGAGTGCACCTTCAGCAAATTTGCAGCTGATACAGAACTGGGAGTAGTTACCACTTTTGTACTGCTCTTCAGAGGACCTCAACAGGCTGGAGAAATGGGCCAGCAGAAAACCTTATTAAAGTTCAACAAAGGGAAATGTCATTTCCTGCACCTGGAGGGGGAACAATCCCAGGCACCAGTACATGCTGGTGGCCACCCAGCTGGAAAACAGCTTTGCAGAAAAGGACCTGGACATCCTGGTAGACACCAACATGATGACAAGTCAGCAATACACACTTGCAGCCAAGAAGGTCAATAGCCTCCTGGCCTGTATTAGGCAAAGCATGGCCAGCAGGTCCAGGGAGGTGATCTTTTCATTCATCTCATCTCTGGAGTGCTGTGTCCTGTTCTGGAATCCCCAGTACAAAACAGACACGGACTAACTAGAGCATGCCCAGTGATTGCCATGAAGATGATTAAGGAACTGGAACATCTTTCACATGAGAACAGCTTGAGAGAGCTGGGCCTTTCAGCCTGGAGAAGACTAAGGGGGGATCTTACCCATGTGTAAGTATCATGTACCGATACTTGATGGGAGGAAGTAAAAAAGTTGGACCCAGACTCTTCTCTGTGTCTGTGTGATGGAATGAGAGGCAACACACACAAATTAATCCACCTGAATGACAGAAAAAACTGTCTTATTGTGAGGATGGTTGAACACTAGAACAGATTTCCTCGAGAGGTTGTGAAGTCTCCATCCATCCGTGGACATATTCAGACTCTGACTGGGTATGGTCCCAGGCAACCTTCTCTGGCTGGCCAGTCTCTGTGCAGGGCTTTGAACTAGATAAGTTGCAGAGATGCCTTCCAATGCCATCAGTTCTGCGTGATGCTGTGTTAAATTCAAACCACCTTCTGGAAGCCCTGTCTTGATCCCTTGATCTTCTGACAGGCATCTGCCTGCAGTCAAGGGAATGTTTTTACCATCTTTTTCCCAGTCGTGCTTGGTGTAGTGCTCACCAAGTGCCTAGCAAGCCTCAGCCATGCCAGAGTGGATGCAATTTTGTCATTCAGGCAAGACTTACACTTGGCTGATGAACTGGGACCTACATAGTGAATGCTGATCCATTCATCCCTTGTTACAAACTGTTTTCTTTTTATTCTAATTTTAAGTCTGGCCCTTGCTCTCCAAAGCAGGTGGAGGAGGGATCAGGCCTCTGTTCATGGCATTCAGTAGTACAGCCCACACCTATCCTTCCCTCAGAAATCAGAAGTGGAGCTAGAAGCATTAAGATTAATGTTTGGCACTTGGTTTCCACCTTCCCTGCTGTTAGTTCTTGCGTGTCTCCATAATACCAGAGGTTGTGTAGTCATTCACAACCTTCCGTCTGCCCTCTGGTACCTTCTGCTTTTATTGTTGTCAGCTTTTTCCAGTCATAAATGATAATGTAAGGAATTTTAGAACTATATGAACAGACAGGTTTTCTTCTCAGTCACGCAAATATTGGCATTGGGTTTTTCCCATCGGCTCCTAGATCTGTGGATCTGCCCATATCCTTAGCAATTAAAACATCTTTCCCAGGCAAACAAAAGGAAAAGAATACAATAATAAAATGAGAATCCTTGCATCTGCCTGATGTTATCCCGACAGCAGATGATGACAGATACATTAAACAATAAAGGACCTTCATTGAAATACAGACTTGGAGGGGAGGAGGCAATTCAAAAAAGGAAAAACAATCTCCCTGCTCACTGTCATTTGATAATAATTATAGCAAAATTAATTACTTGACCTTCACAGGAGCTGAGAAATTATATCACTTAGATCTTCTGAGTTCTGTACATTTATTTATTGCTAAATTAATTAAATACAGATGGATTATGACTTTGTTACCTTAGTGCGGTCACACTAAAAAAATCCTACAGACACATAAATGAGACATCCAAAAATCTTGGATGGATGAGACTGTTGTGGTATTCACCACTAACCATCAGTGCCTAAGCTCTCCTCTGTCTACCTGTATTACATGCTTCAGGTTAACAGTGGGGAAAAGTTCCATCTGTTTTCCTTTTACTTAGTCCTGTAGCTACTTTTGTAGCTTCAGTGTTATAAAACAGTCTGAGGCAAGCCCAGTGCTGAAATGACTTCTGGTACTAGCTTTCTGCCCAGAATTGAACTGTGACACCATGCTATTCATTGACATTACACAAAATATATCAGAACTACAATAGTGTGGCATGACCAAAAGAAAAATCACTTGACTGTGGTGGATGCACAATGCTGTTGTGCAAGAAGATTTTGGTAGGAGTAAAACCAGGGCTGAAGCTGCCAAGTTTTTCAGGCACCTTTGGCAGTGTTTTGTGTAATGAGTTAGAGAAGACATTGTAAATGCATGATGGACAGCATAAGACATCAAAAACCCAGATGTAAGCTGCAGTTTGCTTTGTTTTCAGAGAAGGGTGATGTTAGAAAGGAAAATACTGCAAACATGAATGGGTTATAAGACTCATTAATATCTTCCTTTTTTCACAGTGCAAAATTATCTCTGTGACCAAAATGTCACAAAACTATCTTTAAAAAGCCAAGGATGCTGATCAGTTCCTTCCTGGCAGTTCCTGTGGGTGAAATTTCATTTTAGTTGGGAACAGCTATAGGTTTTGTGTTTTAACTCTTCCCTGCTCATCCACAAAGTATCTTTTTTAAACATAATAGGAAATTGTGGTAGTCAGACATTTCGAGAGTGACCACCTCCACCCTTCCAAGAAGGGCTGTTTAATAGATTTCTTGCAGAAGCCATTGATCAGGTGGGGATTTGTGTGGAGCCAGCATCTGTGTTTCATAAAAATGGAGCAAGTCCTTCTGGGTATCTTAAAAGCAAGTATGCTCCGCTAGGCTTTAATTACCTCTGATAAGCTCTCTAGCAAGCTGCAAGGCTTTTTAAAATCTTTATCTGAAGATAACATTCTTTGCTAATAACATTCATTAGTGCACAACTAGTGGAGTGCAGTGCTTTTCTATTTTTGCTGTTCAGGCTATTCCCATAATTCCAAAATATCAGGCACATTGCTATAGCCATGTACAGTGCTCTCAAGAAAGTAAACAGAACATAAAGAGCAAAGTCTACCCCTCTTCCTTCCCCTGCTGGGGTAGGGAGCCACACTGGGGTGACAGCTGGTAGACTTCCCAGCTCTTCAGTCTTCCAATCTGTACAGGTTGGGTACTCACATATCTGTATGGTTGATGTCAGTGGTTTTGTAAGTGCAGTAGCACGTAATTTTGATACTGATGTGCAAGTGTTTTGCATGCGGCAAGGCTGAGCTGGTATCACTACAGAAGCTGAATGATGAGGCCCTTGAAAGCCAGGAAATGACAGACTTAAGATTGGCCATTAGCAACAGCAAGTCAGCTCTGATTTGGGGTCTTGGGCAGAACTGCCACATGGGGTCTATCCTCTGCTTTCATGTCAGTCAAGCCTGTCAATGCCTTGTCTTTTTACCTCCAAAGCCTTGGTCTCTGTGACATTGTCACAGCATCCTTATATCTCTTCAACATTTACTGTCACCTGTGGCTTTGAAGGTATCTCCTTCAGTACCTGATTTATTTGCCTCTGGAATTAGGTACTGCTCTTTTGTCAGATGTGATAAGCTTTTCATCCCTTTGTGCTCTTACTGACCACCTTTCCCTTGCCTGTTGTCTGGATTTCTAGATTTTTCCATTAGCAGGTTTATATTCACACAAAAAGGTGTATCTTATTCTGTTCTCTGAGAACAGGAAAGCCACTAGCCTGTGTCCGTGTGTCTTATGGATCAATAATTGAGTGCATGTAGACTTTTCAGATGCTGAATCTTTTGGTGCCTCAAAGTTCCTAATGGCAATTAAACATACCTTTGATTTCTGTTACATTTTTCTAGGATCCAGGGTTTCTGAATTCTTTTGGTGATTAATATGGCTATGTTCTTATTTTGTCAACTGCATCAGTTAGGTCTCTTATTTACTTACAGACATTTACCTAGATTTTAATTGGTTTTCCTACAAACTAATAAAAAATCAAAAATTAGTATTGTTCATGAAATAGCTTACATTATCTTCTGTACTTCGGGCATTCATCTAACAAAGGGGAGGAATTTATTCAGAAGAAACTCTTTTTTTGTCATGTAGTGTGTTAGCATCTCAGTTTGCTAAAGACATCCAACTCAATTAAAACCATTCTGTGCTATTAAGCCCCTGAGAACATGGCTAAAAGGCACCATTTTCTGTCCAAAAGGGATTTGGGAGTGATGGTTCCTGGGGAGGAAATTGTTAAACAATGGCTCAGAATTTTTGCCTGCTAATTTCTTCTATTCCTTTAGTTCTCTTCCAGTTTGCCCAGCAGAAATTTCTCCAGATGTTGCCACTACAGTGTATTGCAAATTTACATTTAGTGACACTGACTGTGGCTGCAGGAGCAGCTAAGATGACTGGAGAACAGTTACATAAAAAAGAGCAACAGTTGAAAATTTGTTCTACAGTCACATACACTGTGAATCGCTTTGATAACGCACGATAAAAATTGCTGGTACTTCAGGCTCTCTGGATCACCCAAGAGGAAATGAATCTTTCCCTTTAAAAAGAAAACACAGGTAGGCCTACTTGATGAGCCTATTTACCAAAAAGCTTGAATTCACTCAACTTTTGCAGGACATTTTTCATCTTTTTGCTCCATTTTTTGAATGCAAAGTCCATGTCTACCTATCTTTTCAGTCTATTGATGTAGGAGAAATTACCATGCCCTAGAGAAGAGTTTGAGCAAATTTAGGCATTACAAATCTTTGTAGTATCTGCCCTGAGCATATTTACTTGTTTTCTGCCAATAGTTGCAGACAGACACCTTCTGATCACTTGAAAAGAAAGAATATGATTTTTGCATAGATGGAGAGTAGTTTCTTTTTGTTGTCTTAATTTGGGAACATATGTAACATTGTCTGCATCTATCTGTAACATGGCCTGAATGGGGAGGTAAACTATATGTAGCTGAAAAGAACTTTATATAGACAGGCAGAACAGAACTCAGTTTACATATATAGCAAGACAGAAAGTATTTATAATTATTTATACTCTTGGGGCATTCTGCAGACTAGGTAATATTTAATTTCCTACAGGCATATTAAAAGCTTGGAATCAGAAACTATATGAGTAAATGTATAATGCTCCATCTACTAAGATGATATAGTGTTTGATTTTGTGCTCGCATACTGTCTTACATTAGGGCTTTTTGTTCAGAACTGAGTGATGTATCAAATTTGTGCTACCATTACATTAAAAATAGTCACAAGACCTAAACACCATATAAAAGAGAACCTGAAAGTATATCTCCATAGATGATCAGAACCAGGCTAAGAAATTTTTAAAAAGAATGAGTATTTTGTTCAGATTTTCCTTAACTTTTGTTGTGCAACATACTAAAATTATCTGTAACAAGCAATCAAAAATCCAGAGTCTGAAGAACTCCTGCTGACATAAATAACACAAGCACACATTTTTACTATATGGACACTCAAGCAGTGCAAGAAAGTGCAAGATTTAAATACATTGAAAGCACTGTGGCATTTATTTTTATTCAGGCTTTAAAAGCTAGGCTGCACAAGCTGTACATTTCACTGTAGGTGACATCAGATTCCAAAAGTATCCCAAGGAGAAAACTGTTTCCAGAACCACAGCAGAGCTGCTTTTAGAGTAAAGGATGTAACTTTGATGTTGGAAAATGTTTTTCTGTAGGAAGACATTTAACCCACATTGTAGATCAAACCCTGGTCCTCAAATACATAGAGGCAGCAAACTCCCATAGGAATCGAAGTCTGCTATCTACCATCTGCCCTTGCCAGAAGTAAGCTTTCCAAATTCAGAAACCAGAGGGCAGGAGGCAGAGCAGAGCATGACTTCAGGTTCTGGTATTAATACAACTCATTAGCTGTGCCCTCAGCAGACTTGTACTTTTTGGGCTGTGGGCTGTCTCTCGATCTGAGCAGCAAAGCAGGGCACAGTCCTGAACTCAGCTTTCAATCAGAGCACAAATAATAAGATAGAAGTCTAACTGTCTTGGTACAACAAGTATTTCTCCCAAAGGAGGATAATTTTTAGCTATACATCACTTTTAGAAAGACAATGAAACTTCTGCTGAAACTTTGAAGCCATAAAACAAAACACACCCCAGAGCACAGCATGCTATAATGAATTCTTACTGGTAGCAAACAATCTGTTTACATGAGGATGACAACTTGTATGTCCACAATTAACATGGTGTGATGTTCCATTGGCCAATATTCTTATGTCTGAAAATAAAACCTGGACTCCTAGAAGAAGAGCTCTGTAGTTGGTTAACCTTGGATGGCTGTCAGATTTCCATCCAGTTCCTCTCCCATTCCCCCTCCTCAACAGAACAGGGGAAAAAAATAAGAGGAAATAGCTCATAGGCTGAGATAAAAACATGAAAATCACTTGCTAATTACCATCATAGGCAAAATGGTCTTGGGGAAAATTGATATATTGCTAATCAAGATAGATCTGGAGAGTGAGAAACAAAAACAAAGTGAAAAAACCCACTGAATTAATTTAATATATTTTGTCCTTCATAAAAATCTCCCTCTTTTTGGTGACTGGTCTGTGTTAGAAGAATAGAATAGAATAGAATAGAATAGAACAGGACAGGACAGGACAAGGTAGGACAGGACAGGATAGGATAGGATAGGACAGGATAAGATAGAAGAAATGTGAAAGTCTGTTCTCAGTATTGACAGGGAAAACCTGACCAAATGCCACTAACTGTTATGGACTAGCATCTAAGAAGGAACACAGCTGGGTCAAACACCTTCCGGGTTAACCACAAGTGATTGCACTTGCAGTGCCATCACTGCTCTGGTCAATCTAATGAGCCAACTCAGCATCCTACTTGCCAAACTCAGCATCAGAGAATGCTGGGTGAATGTATTTATGTATGAATTATAATTTCCTTTTGAAGAAAACACCTGCTAGCACTGAGGACTAAGCTTGGAAATTAAAAATGGAGAAGAAAGAAAGGGGAGAAAGAGACTGAGGGGAGAGGGAGGGAGGGGAGAAAAAGGGAAGAAGAAGGAGGAAGAGAAAGAAAAAGGCTAAAAGGAAAAAGGTGAGGAGACACAGGGAACCCAAACCCCAGCTCAAATCACAGCTCCCTCACTCGTTTTTCTGAAGTTTTCCTTGTGAAAATTTCTGGAAATAGCATTATCCCTAAAGTCTGAAAAAATTATTTCAGTAGTTGCTCTCAGAAAATTAGACTAGCTGAGTCATCCCACAAAAAAACCCCAACAAAAAACAACCAACAAAACCCAAATAAAAGCCCCAGCAAATAAACCTTTTCCAAAGCCTCAGTAATCCTCTATAGGCCATGGCAAATGCAAAGCATACCTACCCTATGAATGCCTCAAAATTTGCATGTGCTGTTGATTGTCCCCTAGGTTAAGCAACAATGTCCTAGCATAGAGACAAGGCTTTCAGCTCTGCTGTCTTCAACGATATTCTTGCACTAGATGTTGCAGGAGGGGCTGTGGGGCTGGGACTCAATCCATCTAGAGCAGAGATGGCTTTGGAGCACCTAACAGCAGCCCAACCCCTAACTCCAACCTGTGTTGGTGGGGAAGGGGTGGAGTGGCCAGGGCCAAGCCTTTCACAGAGGTGTCTAGTGGAAGACTCAGGCACATGGCATCAGCTTAAAGTAGGGAGGTTCAGACTGGATATCAGGAGAAACCTTTCATCCATTAAGAGTCCGGCAGTAGGGCAGGCTGTGCAGAGAGGTGGTGCCATCACCATGTGATCATCCTGAGTGCCATTACATGGTACCTACAGAACAGCAACATCATCACATCATCAACACGGGTTAATAAAAAGCTGGTCCTGCTTGACACACCTGATCTCCTATGACAAGGTGACTCGCTTCACTGATAAGGGAAAGGCTGTGGATGTTTTTTAACTGGATCTTATTAAAGGCTTTGACACCATCTCCCACAGCATTCTCCTGGGATAGTTTTACTTCAGGGGAGTTTCTGTACCATACTCAGTTCAAGTCAAATGCATTTAGGTGGATCCTAGTACTGCAAAGAAACACTACCCTAGAGCAGGTGTACAGCTGCTCTAGTTAACTTGTGTGTTGAGGAAAATGTTTGTCCTGTGCTATGGATCTACACTCTTAACCTGCATCAGGTGGCAGCATTTGTAAGGTTGTCCTAACATCTTTTCAGAATCCATTTACACTTTTATTGGGCAGTTAATTTTCATATTTTTTCATCGGAAGGCATACACAGTATTTCTCGATTGATTTTACAGCTGGGTGTTGTCTTGTGGGTGGTCATGTCTGTGCAGGGGGCAGGGTGGAAAGACAGGGTGTACAAACTTGCTTTAATGTTGAGTTTAAATTAAGACACACTTTCTCTGAAGAGACCTTAAAGTAGTATGCAAATGACAACACTGTTCTCAAAAGGCCTGATCTCAGACAGCAACCAGTAAAACTTCCCAGGCAGCATGGAAGAACATACTGATGTTTGAAATGGGATACGCTTCCAAATCTGCAATACTTTGTGCCTGAAAGATTTCTTAAGCAAAAAAACCCCAAAAAACTATTTCTTTGTATTGAAAGAATACAAAGTCAGTGGAATTTCTTCTCCACATAGTTGCTCACCTGCCTTTTGAAATTCTGTAAACTTTGCCCACAAAGCCTTTAACATAATTCCTTACTCCTCTAGGAATCCTGAGTACCACAACGATGAGTACATGTGATGTGGGTGAGGAATCCTCCTTCTCAGCGAGCTATTGCGGCTTTTCTTAAAGTAAGTGATTTCTTTTTTCCTTGCTTCAGTCCCTTCATTGCTAGAACAGATGTAAATACAGTGTCATTCATAATGCAAGTTGATAGATGAAAGGTCACGTGAAAGTGTGGTAAGTTACTGTTATTACAAGGGGAGGACTGTACAAGAGCTGATGTTAGCTGAGTGGAATCAGGGAGATGAATCTGAAAGTAAGCGGAAGCAGGAGCAATTTGAACTGCAAAGCTGTGGCTGTGGAAGCACCTGGAACATGAATTTCTTCTGTAGTGTCAGGTTTGATTTCTAGACTGCTAAAAATCTGACACCACAGATCCTCACTAAGTACAACAGGAAAAAGAGTTGAAGTTGGGTGGAAAGAGGCAGATTTTATTATTGCATAATAGTTATTTGGTGAACTGCTGTAATTGTAACTTAGATTTGGAAAGAAATAGGTATTTCTGTGAATTTTGAGAGGCTTAAGATTTTTAGAATTTTCATCTTTCTGCCCCAAGAAAAAAAATACAGGGGAAATAAAATTACTGAGATGATGGGTCTTTTTGGTATGCTTGATTTTAGATTAGGGAGGAAAGAATGCTCAGCCAGTGCTATTTTAAATACCTGTAGAACTACTAATAGAAATGCTTAATGGCTCTTTTCTTTATTTAGACAACTCTGTTTATGAACGTGATTACACAGGAATCAGTAAAACTAAGCTTGTGAAATGCTTTAAATTAGCCCTTTGCTTTGAATTAGTGAATATCTGAGTTTGTCACTGCACTTAGGGAACCAGGGTAATTAGAATGGACTCCTTCCAATACCAAACATGTCTGGTTTTTTCATTAAAATCCATTCACATATTTGCATATCACATCGCACATGCTTCTCATTCCAGCTGTGCAGATGAGTAGGTTGGGGTATTTCTTACTGTACAAGGGTTTACTTTTGAAGATAGGTCTGGTTCTGAGGTTTGTTATAAAACAGGCATCAAATTTTTGTGTGCCTCAGGGTGAAATAGTCATATTGCAATAGGGAAGGTGACTTTTCCAGGAAAGGGCTAGAGCCTGGAGGACGGTGTAGTTTGTAGTTTGCTGAAAAGTGCTGCATTTTTGTGATAACACCTGAAGGATATTTTGTATATTAAATATCCCAAGAATATTAGATGCTACATTCTCTTGGATTGTTTGCCCTGCCAAACCCAGCTTGATACCCACTGATGCAAACAGCTTCATTTTACTGACATGGTTACATTGCTGTGATAGTAGAAGTAAGTGAACTACTGGAGGATGCACCTCCAATATGAGCTGGGGGTCTTCTTTTCATGTGCAACTGTATCACATCTTTTCAGGATGTTTGCTGTCAGTAGAATCTCTCTGGCAGAATTGTTTACTGAGTCCCAAAGAAGCAAAAGATGGAATAAGACCCAATTTCTGGTTTGCTGTTGTTGCTAAAGTTGGCAAATACAAATCTGATAAATGTACAGAAAGAGGCAGAAATCTTGAATGAAGCTCTTTTTTCCTGCTTCACGTGGTCATATAATTGAGACTGCATCACATTTCAGTGATTTCCAATGGAAATATCTGTAATGCATGCATGGGGCTTAGTCAGAGAAATGAGAGTCTGGGCACCTTGGACTATACCTGAATCATCATTTTGCTTTATTAATGTACTGTTACTTTATTTTCTAGAAGTTGAACAGACAGTAACTATTGGCTGATTGGTGCTGAGGCTGATTGAGGCCATGCAGGCTAGCATCAGATTCTACCATGAACCCAAACAGAGCGGCAAGCTGCACAGTCATTATGCTAATAATTATATTTGTGACTTTTGCTTTAAAAATCCAGAAAATCAGCATCCTAGGAATTTCACCATCATCAGCTGGCATTTTGAAAAGTGATTTATTTAGGGCAGTGGTACCTTTGTCAAAGATTTGAGTGCAATGATGTAGTGATGGAAGGCTATACGCTCATGGAAATAGAATAATTTTATGAAAATGAATAATTGAAAAATTGAATTATTTTTTATTTGGGGAGGTCTGATCAGAACACATCTGGATGACCCTGACTTGGTTTCCCTTGACCTACTTTTGTCGTTACATTCCATTTGGTTTCCTGCTTTATTGACTCTCCATCCTGCTTTGTGTAATGATAGCATATTCTTATCTAAATGGATTCATTTAGATATCTGTGTCCCTATGGGAGCATGTTCTAAAGAAAAAAGTTCTAAAGAAATAAGTTCACCTCTTTCCTTACTGGCCTTTTGTTTCAAGTGATAAGTTTTTCTAACTCCTGATGTGACTGCCTCTCAGTTTCCCAGTGCTGTTCACTCTTCTATTAAGTTTTCTCCTCTTACAAAAGCATTTATCATATATGATATATATATCATAAGATAAAACCAGTTAAAATTTACATTACCAAAATATAAGCATGAGTGGCAGGGAGGGTCAATTGACCTAAAGTACAGTCCTAAATGTGTAAGGCATTTTCCCTTTAGAGGAGGCAATGAGATAGAGGTGTACAGGTCACCTCCCACGTGTTACGCCCTGAGCATCAGCTGCAGTGTGTGCTTATGTGCATGTGAGCATGTGCGCAATACTTAGCGAGCTTCATGCTACTTAGAGAGGACTTCCTCACATATACTAGGCATGCCAAATTCTCTCAGGAACTGGATCCTTAGCCTGCTTTTCTTCTCTATCTTCCCCAAGGGCAGTAAGCATTTAAAGTAACCAAGGAATGCAGCAACAGCCCCAAAATGGAAGCTTCCCAAGGATATCCCAGGGTCTGATTGACTTTTTTAACTTATTTTTATCAAAATTCTCATTTCAAACCACCTATGATATGATTTTTTCTGTACTTTACACACAGCTCTTGCAGATGTTGACGGTATTCAGGATCCTCCATGCTGCAGAAATTCAGATGCCAAGGTAACGGAACTACAGGGGCTTCTTGATTATTTGGGCTAACATCACAGAAAATGGAGTGAGTATACACGTGAGAAAGTACATTAATAGCCTTCCTTATTCCCAACTGTGGCAATGAACTTGTAACTCTTAAATTCTAGCTGTGTCAGTAATATGATGTCAACCTAAGGAATTCAAAAGCAGACTGTATGAAAACTGTAGCTGAATAAAATGTTATTTCAGTTATTTTTTACTCTTGACTTTAATTCATACTATGACATGGAGGAAATTGTGTACCTTAGCATTTTTACCTAACTCTCCTGGGATAGAAAATGCTCTTTTGTACTTGCTTATGTGCCTGTTTGAGAATGAAGCTAGGAATGTGTTCAGCAATAGTTTTTGGACTCCGATTATAGCATTTGTTTTAGAAAGACATGGGTCACTGCACACTGAGTGACAATTGCTTACATACCTTTTCCATTTTATTGGAATGAATGAACACTGGACTTCCCAGGCATTCAAAGGACATGGTAAAAATCCTTGAGTGCATACAAATGCTTAAAATGACCTCCACTTTAATAGTCAATCATTCATAATACTGCACCTCTCTTTTCAGTATATATGTTTGAAATGTCAAGATTAAGGTTTTTCAGTGTTAAGCTTTCCAGATTTCTCTTAGTTTGCTTCCTTTTACTGGAGGCTGGGGCACAAAATCCTTCAGCTGCCCTGGAAAACCAGGAGCTGTCAGACTTCAGCATCCTCTTAGATTTATGACAGTACTGAAGCAGCAATTGACAAATCCCTTGACATGCAAGGTCTAGTGATTTCCAACAAAAAGAGGTAGCATTCAGACCTACCTCTAATCAATTCATTATTAGATGACTGGTTTTCATCAGTTTCTGGAGGATCTTTTCGAATGTCAGGGTTTTGTTTTTAAAGTATATGTGTGCATTTGGGACATTATCACACCGGTTAGAAGGTACATGCTAAATTACCAAGATGTACCTACTGCACTTTGTAAACTCTCCAAGCAAAAATTCAGTGTTTCAGTGAGCTTGTTTGCTTTGTTCGTTATGCTCAACACTCTTCTTTACAGATGGGATTAAAATGGACTAAGAGAGGCAGAAAAGACTGAAAATAGACAAAAAAATGACATGCTAGTGATGTCCAGAAACCTTTCTGAGCAATGTCTGCCTTGCTTGGGCTACCCTGCACCATTGCATGGAAGGGGAGGGTGGGCTGCAGAGAAGAGGTAGAGCTTTGCTGTGGTGCCTGCTAAACCACTGCAAAAAGCTGAGCAGACCCACAGATATAACGTATCCAAGATCTACAACTCCCTGGTTCTCTGGTGATCAGTGGTATTGGCAGGGGTTTTTTTCTCACCTCATCTGCATCTTTCCCACTTTCAGTGCTCTGAGCTTTCAAAGGAATGGTTGGAGAATGCATGCAGGAAGGGTCATTAGAAGTCACCTTCAGCTGCCAGCTGCTGAGAGCAGGACCAAAACTGGCAGGAGACACTGGGTCCTGTGCAGTCAGCTTTGGGGTCTCATGCAAGATACAGATGCCAACAGCCATCCCAAGGAAAACTGTTCCCTGGTCAGATCACTTTCCCTGAACTCACAAGCCAGACCCACAGGTCCTGTTCAAGCAGGAACTGCCAGGCCCGAGGGCCAGCCTTGTGGCACTGCATGTAGGGGTGTCATGCTGCACAGGACTGGAGTCACCCTGAGGGAGACCCCACGGGCACTGTGTCCCATCTGGGGCACTGGACATGACAGAGGTCAACAAACTGAAGGGGCTAAGAGGAGGAGACCAGCCACACAGCAGAACTGGATCCTTTGACCTGTGAGGAGGGGCTGATGCCTTGGCAGTGGTAATTGTCAGTGGTAATTGTCTTTGGTTTTCTTTTTGTATTTTTTTTTTTTTTTTAGTGCCTGGTTTTTTTTTTTGGAAGGTCATGGACAGCAGATCTCTTCCCAAAAATGTACCTATCCTATATACACCTGAAAAGGCTCTAGACAGACAAGACGACAATGTGGATTGATGGCATTGAAGTTTCTACAGATGTGTAACCTGGGCTCAAAAAACAGCTCGACTCAACCCAGTCATCATTGTGCTTTGTCTGGGAGCTACTGCTGATAGGGTTCAGCTCAGAAGATGACATTTCACTTCTAAAGCCCTCCACCACAGGTGTGTGATTTTAGGAGAATGAGAGGGCACAGAGTATATGCAAGGACATAACATTTGAGCACACACCTCTTGTCCATATCTGCATCTTCCCAATCTCACATTTCTTATCTCTTCTCCTCTGGTGGTATTTCTGGATTTATTCTCTCACTCCGTCTTTGTCCTGGAGTAGAGATGTAAAAAATGTTGGAAGTATCCTGCCAGCACTCTGAAAAGAAAACCTTTTGGTAAAGAAATTGTCCTTGTGGTACATCACAACCTACCTGTTGTGTGTGGGAAGTGGAGAGAGGTGCTGATCTCTTCTTTCTGGTATCCATTGACAGGATGCATGGCAATGGTGCAGAGCTGTGCCAGGGGAGGTCCAGACTTGAGGTTAGGAACATTTCTTTGCCGAGAGGGTGGTCAAACACAGGAACAGGCTTCCTAGAGAGCTGGTCGATGCCCCAAGCCTGTCAGTGCTCAAGAGGCCTTTGGAGAGTGCCCCGAATAACACGCCTTAAGCTTTGCTCAGCCCTGCAGGGGTCAGGCAGTGGGATGAGATGATCATCTTACATTTATTACAAATTATATATTACAAAATTACATTTTAAATCCCTTCCAAATGAAATACTGTATTCTATTCTAATTCATCACAAGATTGTTTGCATGGAGGTGCTCAGGTCATTTGTCTTCCTCAGACATCACAAATGAGCAACTGAAAGAAAGATGATCATTTGCTTTTCATCTGACCTCACCTTCTTTGTCCTGGAGAAAGGCAGGCTGGCTATGGTGATGGTAAGTCTGCAAAACAAGAATGGCTTGCCTGCTGTGATGGTAAGCAGAAGTCAATCAGACAATGATAATTTTGTTTCAGTGTATTGGCAGTAGAGCAAGGTTCAGCTGGGCATGAGAAGCAACAAGCTCTGGAGGAGAAGGGTGTGAGTTTGCCTGATCCCCTCTTCCCTGGCTTTCACATCATCTCCCTCTGCTTTTGCTTCCCTTTTTTATGTTGTGGTCTGTGGGAGTCGAATGGCTTTACAGCATGCCTCATAGCTCCTGTACAGCAGAGGCTTGGCCAGGCCTTCAAAGTGTTATAATAATTTATGTGACCAAAGCAATTCCTGAATGCTAGTATTAGTGACACAACTGTCTTCTTTTTGTGACCTTGAGATTTTCCTCATAATATCTCTGTTGGCATGAATGATATTCTGATGGTGTAGTGAACTCAGGGGAATATGGCTGATTATTTTGTAAAGTGTGGAGTCTTTGGAAGTAAGGATTAAATAAATCAGACCTGAAAAATTATCTTCTCCACTTGCCTAAGGTGAGTAATTTTGATGGATGTGAGTAAAACATCTTTTCCCATTGTCAGTACAGTAGAAGATGGATTAATGTGTTTGTTCTGGGCATATGTTGGGGCTTTTTATAAAAAACCTCCCAAATAACTTTCTCAGGCTGCTATTCAACTGTGAAAAAATTGTTATAATCATCCTCATTATTATTATTATTATTATTATTATTATTATTATTATTATTATTGTTACACCATCAGCGTTACCATCACAATTATCTGTCAAAACATCCAATAGCTCAATTGTAGAAGACCCCAAAGGACATGCTGGAAAGAAAAATCCAATTTCCAATTACCCTGTTGGAGCTAAAATACTCTCATTATTAGCAGGACCATTCTACAACATTTGAGAGACTGAAGCCTTGTGAGAGATGCTTTCAGATGAATGCTGGCACAGTTCTTCAGGGCTTTCAAATGGAAAAAATGAAGGTGGCAGGTGCAGAATGGCCAAACCAAACCAACCAAAACCAAATCTACATGCTAGTAGAGCTGAAGGACACAGGTTACTGGCTAATGCTGTAGCTAACTGCTAGGGACAAATAGCCTGCTCTTTGTTCAAGCTTCAAAGCTTTGTGCTCCCTACCTGTCGAGCAGAGAGAGTCTGAGCATGCTTACTCCACAGCCACATGGAATGTTCTTTGAAGTCCTTTTTGCTTTCATACAGTGAGACATTACAGAAAAGAGGTGCTTTTAAGAGCCATTGCTTCTATGGGGATGCTCTTGGGTATTTCTGGGTAGGAAACATGGCATTTGCACAGAATAACTTGGTTCTCACATTTCCTCACTGAGTTCTACATCAGGACTGTTCAAAGAGGCATCCAGAAGTCTCTGCAAGCACCAGGTATTTGAAGAGTTTGTTTCTTTCTATGTTTGGTAACATGTATAGTACCAAAAGAAGAGGACAGGCTTTTTAAATACTACTGTATTTGTTATATTTCTTTACGACAAACCTGGGGACACAATTTGTTTCTCATCTGCTCTTTCTCCCTGCTTCTAACACCATTTTGTGATTGATGTCCTTCTGTGGTACAAGGTGTCTAACACAACTCCAGAGTCATTGTGTAGTTGTTTAACCCCAACCAGTAAATAAGTACCATGCAGCTGCTCACTCATTACCTTCCCTGCCCCCACCATCCACCCCCGCCCACCCCCTAGAGGGATGGGGAGGACAATCAGGAAGGAATGCAAAACTCAGGGTTGACGTAAGAAGCATTTAATAATGGGAATATTATTATTATTATTAATAATAAAGCAATATAGCAGTTATGTAGTGATAAGGGTAATAATTATAACAATGATGATGATAATAATGATAACAATAATGATAATAACAACGGCAACAATTATAATGAAAAGGAGGGAGAAAAGGAGGGGAACAAAATCCAAAAGGAAGGAAGAGAAGAAAAGAAGTGATGCACAGTACGACTGCTTACCACCCGCTGACCAATGCCCAGCCAGTCCACCAGCAGTTATCAGCCAGCTCCAGCTGACTTCCCCCAGTTTCTATACTCAGCATGACATTCTGGGGTATAGAATATCTCTTTGGCTAGTTTGGGTCACCCCTGTCCTGGCTGTGTCCCCTCCCAGTTTCCCGTGTCCATCCAGCTCTCTCGCTGGCAGGGCCTGAGAAACTGAAAAGTCCTTGACTTAGTACAAACATCTCCCAGCAATAACCAAAAACTTCTGCTACCAATGTTGTTACACCAAATCCAAAACAGCACTGCACCAGCTACTAATAAGAAAATTAACTCTATCCCAGCTGAAACCAGGACACATCGCTATTGGCTTCAGCGGCTTTTGTGTGGTTTTACCTTCAGGTGTCATCAAAGTATATCTCCCAGTCACCATTCTTGATGTGCAAACATTTCCTGCCTTTGCTTTCTGCCTAATTTGGTTCTTCACAGGAAGAAGCCATACTCATACTAGTGGAGAAATCCACCAGTAAGGGGAGCATCATTGGATGTCAATGGCTGTTTAAAACTAAGTTTTAGGAATCCTCAGTACCATCACTGAGTTATTTCTCACAGCCAGTTGATGAGTGCTGATTCTGCCTGTCAGTAAGACCATAGCCATGTTCCATGAAGTGACTAAAAATCTCCAAACATTACCTGATTTCTCATTGTTAAAAACAGATTACACTTATCTTTCTGTATAGCTCAGTGGAGGACCAGTCCTACAGTGGTGAGATGAAACCAAGAGTTTAACACAGGCCCTGAATCAGACAGATGCAAAGTGTTTCTCTCATATACCTCCCGCTGACTTCCACAGTTCTCAAATCAAGTTCCAGAAAAGGGAAATTACAGTGTGTGCATACCAATCTTGACTAAGTATTGTGAGACATGAGGAAAAGCAGTGATTCATCTCATCTTAGGAAGGGAATAATCTGCTTACCTGACAGTAGCAGTTCTCAAAAGGTTTATTATTAAAATATCCATATTACAAACCTCAGGGCAAGATCTTACATAAGTGTTAGGTGATTTTACTTTGCAATACTTCTAAGCAGATTGATTTGACCCACTTGTGCCTTCTCCTCCACCTACTGACAAGACCAAAGACACATGTGAAAATGGCCTGTTCAGTGTCACCAGTGTGCAACACAGCAATTTTAAGCAATGCAACTATCTTGTGCATTGTAGCTTGACTTTCTTAGCATTACAGGCTGTTTAGTTGGTGGGCTAACAGGAAAAGGTGTGACAGAGGGGGTGTGCTGTAGCCTTGTTACCATCGTCCTGTTTTTAAGATGCAGAGCCCTCTGTTGACAACTCATCTGTCTCATGGTTTTACCAGAGTGCAGAAACTAATCTTTATAGGAACACCATGTTCCTTAATTTCACTGCTGTTGACTGTATGTTTTGTTATCAACACAGGCCATTGAACAGGACTTCCTAACATTTTTATAGCCTGTACCTCTCACTGTGAGACACTGTTTAGATAGGAGTGCAGTGAATGAGGCGCAATACAGTAAGATGCCATCCTTTCAACTGCCTGCACTATTCAGGTACACTTTCTGTAGCTGCATGTGTTTTGTCAGTGTGCTCCCACAGACAGGATGTCACAACCTCCTGCCAGCCATGCATGACAGGGCATATTCAGTGATCAGCTGCATAGCTGAGACATCTCCACATGGTAGGCTATTCGGTTTGTTTTCCTTTAAGTTGTATGAAGAAATGTTGCAGAATTTTCCATTCAGGACCCTATGAAATCATTATATGACACTCTACTTAACCTGATCTGTAATATGTATGCAAAAACTCCTTTTGCTGCATTTCTTTTGGCACTTACTGGCTTCTGAATGTTTAGCAGTGCCATGCTTTTTATATTAGCAAACAACTTTATGCAAACTTGTTTCTGCTAAGGAAAGGAAGGAGGTGAAGGAAAGGAAATTGTCCCAGTTGAAACAATCGGTTTGCAAGTGGATACTAACTTGCTCTTCTAATTATCATGAGATAGTTCTGATTCAAAACCCATATAAGTGCATTAGTGCAGCCAGAGTGAATATTCTAAGGTCTGCTAGTTTACACTCATCACTGCAGCAGTGGCACTAACAGTTTCGCTTTCAGAGATGTCTGACATTCTGTGAGCAACCTGAGTGTGTTCATGTTCGTATGGCTGCAAGGTACCACTATGAAGGACTTCTGGCTCATCTTTTTCACCAAGGCTGAAGAAATAACTCCACAGCAACTTTGGGAGTGATGGAGCAGGTTGCTTATGTGAAATAATAGAAATCAGTTTGTACATAGGGAGACAGAAGTAAAGGAAAGTGAAAAGACCTGCTCAGGTCAGAGAGGCACTGAGCATTGGACTGGAAACTTTTGGCCTTACATACATGGTAGTACCTACAGCCAGGTCATAACAAGATGATATACTCCATACAGCAATGTGAAGCATGGGACAGTGAGACGTTAGCCCCAGTTCCCCCTGCTCCAGGTAAAGGGACCTCACTTTTATTTCCCCCCCAGCCATCATCTATTTTTCGGGGAAGCCCAGAAGGAACTAGACTCTCACAGTTCCTCTGTTACAAAGATCAGTGACTCTCTGGCCTGTGCCTGCTAGCACAGTTTCCAATTACTGCTAGAATACAAGTGACGTGAAAAATTTGAGTCTATGTGTTTTCCAGTTCTGTTGCTACCTGTAAAGAAATGTTTGAAGTGTTTTTGAAACTAATGAACCCTATGACGTTTTTGCTCTTCTTGGATATACATGGACCAACCTTACCCATCTTGTAACTTGATTTGTTATCTCAAGGCTACACTGTAAAATGTTTTCTGCCTAGCTATTTATACCTTCAGCCTGTAAAACTCAGTGGGTTTTCAAATGCTTTTTATGCACTGCTAGCACAATAGGGTTTTTGCAGTCAACTCAGTAAACATACTCCATAAAATGAAACGACATGGTAGATTCTAGAGCTGTCAGGGAAGACTACAGGCCTGTTTTAATAACAGTGATTTCCCAGGACTCAGGAGAGAGAGAAATAATAATAATTAACCAGAAATAAAATACTGCACATATCTAAAAAGATGGCAGACGTGCTCCCTTTAATTACTGGATGGTTTTGTGTGCAACAGAAATACTGACTCAAGGCAGAAGTGTTGTGTGGCTTTGGAAAGACTCTACTGGAGCGCTCTGTCAGTCTACCACAGGCCCTGTGCTGTCTCACAGTACATATCTACCTCGACCTCTAAGAAAGTGGTGGAACAACTGTCATGAATAAGTTATTTAGGATTGTTCAAAGAATCACCATTAACATTACTAGCAAAAGTGCTTTTAATATTATGTTGTAAAACTGTGACTTAAAGATTTGGTGGTAAGGTTCACTCTATTACTTAGTACATGGATGAAACATACAAAGGAAAATTTAATTAGAATTGAACTAGAATGATTTACATAGAGACAGGAGATGCAAAAGAGTAAAGGAGACCTTCCCATTGAGTCACAAAGTTCAGAAAGGACCCCTTTACTCTTTAAACTCCTGATGGAGTTTAGGTGCTGCTAGGACCAATCTTAGTCTCAGACTTGGACAACAGTTTATGTCTAGTGGAAGAAATACAAAGAGTAAGGAAAACCCATTGAGTTGTGAGGTTCAGAGTGGACCCCGTTGCTTCCTAAGCTTCTGATGGAGCTTATGTGCAACTAGGTCCAATCTTAGTCTCAAACCTGAACAGTTTATGTCTAATGGAATTAGCTACATTCATTTCATTAAGATTAACTCAGCATTCTATCAGTCACTTACCAAGGCTCTGTTGCAAATAAGGTGTCTCTCTGCCTAGGGTAAGGAAGAATCTCATAGTCTCAGGTAAGGAATCTCAAACCCTGAGAGGTGTCCCTGCTCAATGGGGCTTATCCAAAGATCCATCATTGGTAAAAGGTCTCTCTGCCTTGAGGAGCATCCCAGTTCAAAGGGAGATCACTACCATGTAGCCACACTGCCTAGTAGAGAGGGCTCAAAGAAGGCTCACTTAGGCTGTCATAGGCTGCATTTTTATGGAATAAAGTGGTTGTCTCATAGTCAAATTGCATACAATGGGTAAGATATGTATAAGACTCCTTGTACCTGCAACTTTCTTTGTTTCTTGATAGATAAGTCTTGGAAAAGCCACCCACTATGCACGTGTTAATTGTACTGTCGGTGCTCCAAGCTCACATGCATGGATGCACATAGTGTCATTCTGCTTTTCTGTGGTTTTCCTAAAGGAGTTCTTGGTCCAGCTACAGCTCAGGCCTCTACCTCCTTTAGAGCCTGTACCAAATTACTGCTAGTAGTAGTTCATTTCTTGAGTTGAGGAACCATTCAAAAACTGCAACCATGTAATAGTAAAGAAAGTCCTTCCTTTAATTTTTACGATATATATTGCAGCTTTCTAACATAGACATCTACTCTTCTGTCAACAAAACAATAAGGATTTCAGTCCACGATCTATTAAGCCCTACCAAGTTAAGTGAGTGCTATGTCTGCCCTAGTAGCCTGACAGTAGCAGAAGGGGAAACTATTTAGGCAGAGCATCTGTCCCAGCCCACTATCCGCAGTAGTTTGATACCCTTTCGTTCCCCAGGACCTGTAAACTGTTGAATTGAAAAAGAAGAAATGCATGCTTGCCAAGCATTCCTGTATCTGTTCATAGATGTGACACATGTGAATTTGCCTAATCCCTTTTTGGATCAGCTTCTACTCTCTGCCTGAACAGCCTCCTATGATAACAGCTTCCAGAAGACTGATACCCCTGTAAAAATCAGTATTTTTCCCTTATCTGTTTCAAATTGATCTCCTGGTGTTTTCATCAGGCTCCCCCTACTCCTCTAATTGCACTCAGTTTGAGTTTTTACCTGAAGGATGTAAAAGACAAGATTGGAGTTTACCTGATCCATGGTCCTTTCCCCTATTTCTTGAGGAGGAGTACAGGAATACCTGAACATACCATTTACAGGGCCTGCTGTGCCGTTGAACCCAGTCGGACGCTAGCTCTTGTTACAGCCCAGCAGGAAGATGGAGGTGTCAAAGCACATGTCAAAGTGATTTCATACCAGCCACGTAGGCCTGTGTGGGCTGAAATCATAAACAAGAACAAGTTTGAGGGCTATTAGATTTTGCTAGTGGGGTAGGAGGGTTACAGTGCTGTCCTGGTATCTGGAAGTTAAGGTGGAAGAAGTTGAGACAGCCTTGCTCCACAGCCCAACTCAAGTATTGCCTTAGAGTCCCTACCTCAAACTCAGGGACAAACTTGAGACAGAAGGATTTTCCCTCCTCTGGTCCACTGCCTTGCCTGTAAAATTGCAAAAATAGCCTGTCTTGCTTCAAAAACACATCAAAGGAGCTACTGTTTGCCATGTGGAAATTGAATGCCTGTTCAAATGCACCTGTTTCCTTTTCCCATCTGGTACCTCCATCTATTTGTCCAGGTCTAAATGTTTAATATCATTGTGTCAACCTGCAGTCTTACTACATCATGTGAAAACAATCCTTTATCTGTAAGATCTTTTTGGTGCATCTTGAGATCCAGGGCTTGCCTGTGCATTGCTCCTGCTATTGGGGGAGTCTGAGACAAGGAACAGCACCTACTATAGAGCTTCCTTGATTTCACCCAAAACCAACTGTGAGCACAGCCCCAAAACTCCCTTCAAGAGCAAGCATGGAGCAGCAAATATGTGTGCAGAGCTGTGTAGGGTCTGCAGTTTCTAGCATAGTGCCAAACAGTTACCCAAGTATGCAGGTTTTGGAGGTGTGATGACTTTGAGTCTTTCAGAATTCCCTTGCTTCCACTTTTATCTTCTGTAAGTCTTTTCCTTTTGGCTGCTGCCTGGGAAATGTTCACTGAGACTAGGGAGCTTGCATTTTATGACAGGCACTACTTTGTTCTTGAATGCTAAAGGCACCCTCTGTAGTGGCTGGAGGATGTTCTTTGAGCCCTTCTGGAATAAATGCTTGTTTCACGGTTGATGCATCTGCAGGATGTGAGATTTAGTGATCCAGGCAATTCCTGGTTTTGTCCTTTTTGCCTTTGTCCCTTTGTCTTTTGCAGTGTTCCTAGGAGGTCAGTGGAAGTGGATGGATCTGTATGCCATGAAAATCACAGATCCTCTTCAGAAATCAGGGTCCACAGAGGAAGTGGCACATCCAGATGACCCAAGTACCAGGCTAGCCCCTAGGGTTGTATCAATTGTTTTCATAGGGCAGAAGCTCTTCTGGGCTTTCTCTATCTAAATATCCCACATCAGTGAGAGTGTCAAGTGACTGTATTCACAAAGCAAGAATCTCCTTACTACAACTTAATGTTTGGCTTGCCAGTAAATGGAAATGACAGGAAGAAATACAGTCCCTGCAGTGATTTCAGGCTGTTGAAATGCTCACGTTATACCAAGACATCCTGATTTCAGCATTTCTGAATACCTTCCAACACAGAGCCAGGCCCCTGCAAAACATGGACATGGCTTTTCGTCCTACATTATCAAACAAGGTGCGTTACTAATACACACAGTAAAACTCCCTGCTCTGGCTCTGTCATTCTCACCTATACGAAACACTGCCTCTGACTTTCACAACTTCAATATTTTTATTTAATTTTTATAAATAATCTGATTCTTTTATCATGCATTAGTGTCAGGATTTATAGCAAGAAAGTTCAGTCCTACAGAGATGAGCTGAAGATAGGCAGCACTGTCTCTGTCTTGGTATTCATGAATTGCATTGATTTACACTGGAAGACATGTGCTGTTCATTCTGTTTCTGTGCCTTGTTGCTTTCAATATGCTTCGTCCTTCGAACTCTTGTGCAAGCAAGTGCATTAGCAAAATCACTGCTTACAGCAAAGTGCTTAGGAGCAATCCTATTTTATACCAGTCCTGCATGCACACAAGGTCATGAGAAAATATTATGGAAAGAAAACAGATATCCCAGGCCAAATCCTACTGAGTGTTATGGACTTCTAGGACATGCACAAGTGTTTCCCTTTTCTGTTGACTGCAGCAGGTGTAGGACCTTTGACTGCCTATAGACTCACCGTTCAACACTTGGGGTTTTACAGTAAAAACTAAGGGGAGGTTTGGGGTTTATATTATTTTTATGTGTGCATGTAGTAACCTGTAGGAAAGTGTTTTCCAAAAGGAAATTCTGGCAAGACAAAACTTAATTTTCATATATTCTTTCAGACCTCTTGTCATGAATTCTGTTCCAGTGTACATTACAGAGTAAGAATATCTCATGGAAACTAAATTGCAATATTTTGACTTACACATGTCACATACTTCCATGAAAGAATTCTTTCCAGTGCTTTTCCAATAGCATGATTGCATTTTGAAGTACAAGCTGGATTTCTTTCTACAGTGGAATTGCAAGAGGTTCAAAGTTGCCCTTGCTAGCACAACTCCGCTTAATGAGGTGTAATCCACAAAGGATTTAGCCCAGGGATTTGTATCAGTGATGAAACACAGGCTCATCTTCTGCCTTGTCAGTTTACAGTTTTTTTGGGTTCTTGTTCTAGAGAAGACAAGTGTGGTGTAGTAGTGGTGTGAGACCTTTAATTTCAGAGCCATCTTTGAGTGTGAATGAAAAGAATGTGAAGAATCATTGGGCAGCTAACCACCTTAGGTCAGCTCAAGACAAGCAATGGCACTGACAACTGCCAAGTCATGCTGAGTTTCTACCAGTGGCATTACAGGCGTTACAGTTCAATGTGAGGCAGAGTATTTCACAGGTGACAGCACCTCCTGAGCATTACCACTCTATGCTTCATGTTCCCTGTCTGAATCAGGCTACTGTTCTTCCAGCTTCCACCCACCCTTTGACAAATGCTGCTTCTCATTTCCCTTGGGGCAATTTTCATTGCATTCCTCACTATGCCCACATGCATTAGAGAGAGAGGGTTCTGGTGTGAATTACAGCTGCAATGTGCAGATTGCACTGCAGAGCCCTGTTGGGGACAGCAGCCACCAAAGGCCACCTGAACCCCGGCAGATGGAACACCTCTTGTCCATGGGGAGCAGGCTGGCCACTCCTCAAGGCTCCTAAACCTCCCACTCTGACCCTCCCTCCCTCCCCCGCTTCCTTCTTACCTTCCTGTCTTTATTCTTACTTCCCTCCCTACGTCCCTCCCTCAACCCCCTCCCTGCCTTCCTCCATCACTTTTTCTCTTTCTCTTCCCCTTCTCTCTGCTGCCTCTCTTCCCCCTTCTTTCTGTCCCTACTGAGATCCTTCTGTGACACCCGGTGGTACGGTGTTCTCCAAACACCAGAGCAAAAAGACAGAAAATTTCTTCTCCAAATGGGTTCTCAAGCATGGCAACAGGCTGCCCAGGGATGTGCTTGAGTCACCTTCCCTGGCTGTGTTTGAAAGAGGTGGAGGTGGGGCACTTTGGGACATGGCATTGTTAGCTTTACGGTTGGACTTGACAGCCTTCAAGGTCTTTCCCAACCTAAATTCTAAGTTCTCTACAAACTGGAGTTCCAGATTTGTGAAGCATTGCGACGAGCGAGGGGAAGCAAGCAGCCGACTCAGTATGAGTGATAAAGCAAGCTCCGATTTATTACGGCGCAATTATGGCATTTATACAATTCCAGTTAATTATGCCTACTAGTCATATGTTGATAGGCTAAGCCCTAACGGTTACGTCTTCATACGGCCTCCTACTTGCGGTTTCTGCGGTTAACTGGTCACATAGCTCAGCTCCGTGCTCTACGTGCCTTCCTCAAAGTTAGTTGCTACATCTTCTGCAAGCTCAGCATTGACCTTTTCCTTATCTTCCTTGTCCATTGTCCATTATTGCAGTAACTTTTTTACTGCGGCCTAGTCTGGTTCACTCCAAACTCATGTCAAGTGCTGTGTCACACAGTCCTTCCATGGATCCGTGGCCGTTTTCTCTCATCCATTCTGCAACAAAGCATCACATAGGAAAGGGAAATGCACAGCTGCAAAGGAGTAGCGTCACCTTGCAGAGATCTCAGCCTGACAGAGACAAGTTTTAGAACCAAGCACGACAGGGCTCTGTAAATGATGTCCCCAGTGGAAATGCAAACCTCCCTAGAGAAACGCATCCCGTCCTGCTTGCAAACAAGCGGTGGCTGGGCAGGGGAACCCAGGCTCCGCCAGTCCCGTTGCCAGTGGCACAAGAGATCCTTGTCTCCAAGGATGATCAGGTAAGTCTCTGATCCAAGCAGAGATATTACTCCGGGGTTCTGTGTGTGTGGTAACTTTTTATTTCCCTAAGGAGCCAGAACCCTTCTAGGGATGCTTAAGAGATCCTGCCCTTCAGAATGGCAACAGTCTGGGCACAAGGACAGGCCAAGTGACAGCTTTGGTGCATGCCATCCTGGGCACTGAAGGGGTTCCGTGCAGGGAAAGAGCTGAGACAGCTTTCAGACCAGTGCCGCAACCCACCAGAGAGCCAGAGATACTGGGCTCCTTCACCAAAGCAGCAGGAACTTTGCTTTAGAAACGCCAGTTTGTACAGAATACAAACTAAACTACGTGCTCGGTCAGCGCTGACTGAGATTCGGTACTGAAGGCTGAAGGAAGCGGGCTTGTTTGGACTCCTGTGATGTGCCCAGGGATTTCTCCCTGGGAGGTACTCCTGAGAAGATGGTAACGGACAGGTAGGGAAACTCTCCTCCCACAGCTTAAACGCACAGCCTTTCCGCTCTCCCAGCCCACCTGAAGCGACAGTTCA
The DNA here is from genome assembly GCF_015220075.1 of Falco rusticolus. Lineage (NCBI taxonomy): Eukaryota > Metazoa > Chordata > Aves > Falconiformes > Falconidae > Falco > Falco rusticolus. The sequence continues at coordinate 10,575,055 of NC_051210.1, forward strand.
CTTGGTCACTTCCCACTGACTGTACTACAGCAGCCCCAGGAGGCAGGCAACACCCCTCCATGGGCCTGGCTGCACTCATTTACAGCTCCTTGCAAACAGCACGCAAAGCAGCTTTGGGAGCTTTGAGCAGCGAGAAGAAGAACAGGGAGACCTGCCCTTGCTCAGGTACCCAGCCAGTGGCCCACTCCAGCACAGGGGGGGAAGACTGCAGCTCCATGGCAGGATACCTTTGCTCCCTCTTTTTCATGGTTTTGCTCAAAATTTTGATCGTGCGCCTCTTTCTCTGGCACCTGCCCATTCTCAACAAGATTTTGGAATGGGATGAGAGCAATGGAACGCTTCAATGAAGTCACTGAGCTGATGCCTAAACCATTAAAATGGTGGTGGAACTGAAAAGGCAGCTAATACTGGAAAAGGAAAGCTAAGCAACTTCCAGCAGCATTTAAATTCCTTTCTAAACGCTGCACATCAACTGAGGATTTGTATAGTTCTTACACATTTCTAGTTATTCCAGCACTTCCTTAGCTTGAACCATCGGCCAGGGGCTTTTCCTTTGTCAGCAATGAAGGTGTCAACAACCAAAGCTTGCTAGCACAGTACCGTTCAAATCCTTAAGTCTTCCTATAGGTAGGACAACTTTTCAGCACAATGATGGAAGACAGAAGGAGAAGGCAAGTGTAGCCGCACACCCAGAACCATGGGGAGCATTTGTAAACGTGCAGATTTCCTTGATTCAGATGCCTCCATGTTGTCATGGTGCGTATGTCCTCGTCATTTCAGGCAGGTTCTCAGGTTGGAGGCCTGTCCCTCCAAACATGCAGATGGAACAACCGTGCAAGAACAATTGCAGAGAGAACTGCTTCCTGGCTTTGGCCTTCCCCTACCCCAGGCAGCAACAAGGGCAGCCATTTCACTGGGCAAGCAGTGCCGGCAAATTGTGCAGCCCGGCAAAGAGAACCAAAGTGTCTGTGTGCCCGTCACCCCCAGTCCTACAGCGGGGGAGAGGAGACACTCTGACTTTAAAAGCAAACTGGCAAAAAACTTTGTGCAGAGGAGACCGGCCTGGAACGTCTGCGTGCGTTTGCCTCTCCCATTGGTGTAGACGAGAAGCATTGCGAGGAGAAGAGGCGGGCTGCCACCTCAGGAGATTGTAATGGGCAGAGCCATGTGGCCGACTTACACCGCACCCTTCACTCTCACAGAGTCAAACATAAACCCAACGGGCAATGCTCTTCCAGGATAAAAACGAAGCGCTTGGACCAAGGACTAGAGGTGACCCTGAAAGCCAGAGGCAAGAGCGGATAACGGGACAGCACGGCCCACACGGGGATCCGTCCCTGCTCCCCGGCGGTGCCAGCAGGGAGCCCTGCGCCCCTTCGACCGTACTCTGTTGGGGCAGCCGCTACAACTCCTCCCAGCGCAGAGCGGATCGGGCTCCATTGCTGGTGCTTTTGGGGACAACCAACGCCACAGCTGGCCAGGAGCACCGGCGACCAGAAGGGTGGCAAACGTGGGAAGCAGAGAGGGACCCGGCACTGTGGGCGAGTGCCAGCGGGAGTGGATGGGGCTGGAGCAAAGTGCCCCTTTAGGCTTCTCCCTGTGGGTGGGGGCACAACCCAGCAGGCTGGGAGACTTTGGCCCAGGGCTGCCCACCGAGCGCCCAGCTCCTCCCTGCAGATCCTGGCACTGCACAGCGAAAGGCAGCCAGCTGCGGGAGGCGTCACCCAGCTGTGGGCAGGCCACGCTGACTGGTCCCACCACGCTCCCCCTCGCAGGAGACCTGTGCGGGGCGTCAGGAGCGGGGACGGGACACACAGCCAGGGCTGCAGGTCACAGGGGTCCAAGCTGGAGCAACACAGGAAGGTAGAAGATGAAAACAAGAAACGCTGTTTTCTTTTCTCTCCTGATGCTGTGCGCCTGTGGGGGCGGAAGGCCCGCTGTGACATCACCGTGTTCTGGAAGCTGGCGTCACCCATTGTGACATCAGCCAGCCATGGTCTGTGACCTCACATCCCTCACCACTTATCTTCGGGCGCCAGCAGAGCCTGGGCCAGTCTGGCTCGTGCCTGGCCTCCTGCCGAGCGTGCCTGCAAGGTCTGAGGCTTCTCCTGGTGCTGGGTGGTGCTTCGGGGGTTGCCGCCGGCAGCTCTCGGTGTCCATCCCAGAGCCATCGCCTGTGTTTCCCCGGCCCTGCCTGGATCAGGCAGCCGGGCACCGCGGGCTGTGCTTGCAGCAGCACAGGTGAGCCGTGCGGGGAACCGTCCCCCGGGGTGGCCATGGGGCAGGTGACAGGACTTGGGGACTTGGGGAGCCGGGAGGGTGTCCTCCTTGAGGGGCCTGGCCATTTCTTTCTCCCCTCCCTTCCCCGAGGCAGCGGCTGAGCGTGGACTCTCCATTTTGCAGCGTGTGACACCAGTGAGGGGGAGCAGCTCCTCACCCCCGGCTCTCCCCAGCCTGCTGCAACAAGCAGACATGGCCAACGAGTCAGAGTGGAGCTGCCCCATCTGCCAGGAGGCTGACAAGGAGGTCGCTTACACGATGCCCTGTAACCACCAGTTCTGCCTGGGATGCATCATGCGCTGGGCAGACAGGGGCACATCGTGCCCCCTTTGCAGAAGACCAATGGAGACGATCAAGTTTTCTGTGCGGGCAGAAGATGACTACCTACAGTGTAACGTCCCAGCCTGCACTGAGTTGCCAGATGCCATCAGCCAGGCAGGTGCTGCTCCAGACCGCCTGACCGAAAACAGGCCCCCTCACCCTGTGGCATCCCCTCCGTCCTCTTCACAGAGGATGCCATCGCTGGCTGAGCAGGGAGCTGCAGGGACAGAAGCTGTGGGTGGCCTCCTCCTCCAGGTCTGGGCAGAACTTTTCAAAAGACATCAGCACCTCCTGGATCCCCTGCGGCCCTGGCTGCGCCACGAGCTGGCAGCAATATTTGGGGACCAGTGGTGGCTGGCAAAGAGTGCAGAGGGGTCCATCGTGCACTGCCTCTGCATCTGCGGTCCTGATTGGGAAGTTATGGTCGAGATACTGCAGGACATCCTCGAGGAATATACAGCGCAGCTGGTCCATGGCATCATCTGTATAATTGTGGAGCGGTGCAGCGAGCAGGCCCAGAGGCTGCTGCACTCCCATGCTGTGGGGGACAGGGACAACAGCCCTGTGGCTAGTTCCAACCCCTCCAGCTCCAGCTCCTCCAGCTCCAGCCGCACCACCTCCCGCGAGGGGACTCCCAGCTCCAACCTCTCCAGCTCCAGCTCCTCCAGCTCCAGCCGCACCACCTCCCGCGAGGGGACTCCCAGCTCCAGCCCCTCCAGCTCCAGCTCCTCCAGCTCCTGCCGCACCATCTCCCACGAGGGGACTCCCAGCTCCAGCTCCTCCAGCTCCGGCTCCTCCAGCTCCTGCCGCACCACCTCCCACGAGGGGACTCCCAGCTCCAGCCTGGCCTCCTCCAGCAGCCCTGCACGCTCCCCCAGCCAGGAGGAAGCCGGCACGTCAGAGGCCGCCCTCCACAGGGGTCTCGGCCACCGCTCACCTGCGCCCGTCCCTGCAGAGCAGGAGCAGCCCCAGGAGGAGCCGCGGCAGGCACAGGTGGTGGCTGGTCCCTCTGCCCAGGGCAGCCGCTGCAGCCCCTCGGATCCTGTCTGGGACAGGGAGGACCACTTGCCCAGGGGACCCCGGCGCCCCCCAAAGAGGAGGGCCACTGACCCCCAGGACTCTCCCCAGCCCTGCAAGAGGTGACCCGCTAGCACGGCTCCAGCACCTCCATGTTCAAGGGCAAGGAAATAAATTCCTGTTTCCCTGACACAGGCTCTGTGTGCTTCTTTCTCTCTCTTCTGGTGCCCGTCCCTGATTCCTGTGCCCCACCGTGGGTGGCACCTGCCTGGGGGGGTGGGGGGGGGAACGGCCATAGGTCCCCGGAGCCCCAGGGCCATGTGGGCAGCACCTCCTCCTGCAGGCAATCCTGCTGCAGCTGCAGCACAGCAGATGCCGAGGGCAGAGCGGGCAGGAGGGGAAGCTGCTTTCATCGCATGTCCAATGCCCTCAGCCTGCACCCAGTCCCTCCCTCTGCCCGCTACCAACACTTCTGCTCTGCTCTGGGTTCTCTGCACTGTCTGGTGTCGGCCAGGGTAAGCTCGCTACTGGGAGAGCTGTCAAGGAGGCAGGGACCAAGGGCAGGGCAGTGAGAGAAGAAATGTAGAGATACCAGCAGAGGAGAAGAGGTAAGGAGCACAAACTTGGGAAGATGCACATGTGGACAGCAGGCGCGTGCTCAAATGTCACCTCCTTGTGTATATTCCGTGCCCTCACGTTCTCCTCAGATCCCACAGTCATGGTACCAGGAGGCCTTTGGTAGGGAAGCGTCACCTTCCAGGCTGAATCCTGTCCGCACCAGCTCTGAGAGAAAGTACAATGGCAGCTGGCTTGGCTTGGGTTGCCTTGTGTTGGGTGGGGTGTGGGTTGAGCTGATTTTTTGAGCCCAGGTTGCACAGCACTAGAAACTCCAGTGCCATCAAGCCATGCAAACTCACGCCTAGCCTAGCCTGGCAGAGGAGAGAATGGCACAGAACAGCACAGAACAGCACAGAAGAGAAGAGAAGAGCAGAGAAGAGCAGAGAAGAGAAGAGAAGAGAAGAGAAGAGAAGAGAAGAGAAGAGAAGAGAAGAGAAGAGAAGAGAAGAGAAGAGAAGAGAAGAGAAGAGAAGAGAAGAGAAGAGAAGAGAAGAGAGAGAAGAGAAGAGAAGAGAAGAGAAGAGAAGAGAAGAGAAGAGAAGAGAAAAGAGAAGAGAAGAGAAATGAAGAGAAGAGAAGAGAAGAGAAGAGAAGAGAAGAGAAGAGAAGAGAAGAGAAGAGAAGAGAAGAGAAGAGAAGAGAAGAGAAGAGAAGAGAAGAGAAGAGAGAACAGAACAGAACAGAGCAGAGCAGAACATAATGTTTCCTTTGGAAGGAAGGTAAAATGATCATCTCATCCCACTGCCTGACCCCTGCAGGGCTGAGCAAAGCTTAAGGCGTGTTATTCGGGGCACTCTCCAAAGGCCTCTTGAGCACTGACAGGCTTGGGGCATCGACCAGCTCTCTAGGAAGCCTGTTCCTGTGTTTGACCACCCTCTCGGCAAAGAAATGTTCCTAACCTCAAGTCTGGACCTCCCCTGGCACAGCTCTGTGCCATTCCCCCCAGCACAAGGGGCAACGGGCACAAACGCAAACGCAGGGAGTTCCATCGGAATAGGAGGAAAAACATCTTTACCTTGAGGGTGGCAGAGCACTGGCACAGGCTGCCCAGAGAGCTGGTGGAGTCTCCTTCTCTGGAGACATTCAGAACCTGCCTGGACGCGATTCTGTGCACTGTGCTTTAGCAGGGGCTTGGACTGGCGATCTCCAGAGGTCCCTTCCAACACTGACCATGCCGTGATCCTGTGATTCTGAGAGCCTATCGCGGCATGCCAGGGAGAAGAGGTCAGCACCTCCCTCTCTGCTTCCCCTCCTCGGGAAGCTGCAGAGAGCAGTGAGGTTGCCCCTCAGCCCTTTTCTCTCCAAACTAGACACACCAGAATCCTCAGATGCTCCACACAGGACATGCCTTACAGCCCTTTCCCCAGCTGCGTTGCCCCGCTCTGGCTGCCCGTCACGCCACTGATGATTGCCCAGCGCTCCAGTCTATCTAGATTCCTCTGCAAGGCCTCTTACCCTTGAGAGAGTCAACAGCACCTCCCAGGTTGGGGCCATTGGCAAACTTGCTAATGGTGCACTCAACTCCATTCGACTTGCTAATGCTGCATTGGCTGGGACCTGTCCAGACTCCCAAGACTGCTGAAAAGTGCTGGAGAGAGGTCCTGCGATGACATCGGCCAGCTCTTTCCGTACCCTGGGCTGAATGCCATCGGGCCCTGTAGCTTTACGCACATCCAGCACCAGCAGCCAGTCTCAGGCAAGCTCAGGCTCGCCTGGGAGTTTCTTACCGCCCCAGTCGAGGTCTTCCAGCACTGGGCTCCGGGGCTCCCAGGGCCCGCCACCGGTGTTGAAGGCAGTGCCAAAAGGAGGCAGGGCACGTCTCGGCCTTGTCTGCGTCCCAATCTGTGAGCGAGCTGACCGACCTTATCCAGCACCAGACCAATGTTATCTCTCATTCTCCTTTTGCTCTTCACATCTTTTAAAAAGGCCTTTTTGTTCTCCTTCACAGTGCTGGCCAGCTTCAACTCTAATGGAGCGTGGGCCGCATGGAATGTCTCCCTACGGTGGCGAACGGCGTCTCTCTAGTCCTCTCGTGTCTCCTGTCCTTCCTTCCAGTGTCCCCACGGTTTCTTTTTCTGCCTCAGTCCCAGATGAAGATCTCTGCTCAGACAAGCTGGCCTTCTGCCCTGCTCGCTTGGCTTCCGACGCTTTGGAATTGCCTGCTCCTGCGCTCGTAAGAGGTGGCTCTCAAAGAGCAACCAGCACTCCTGGACGCCCATAGCTTCAAACGCAGATGCCCAGGGGACCTTACTAGCTCGCTCCTTCAGCACCCCAGCTCTGCTCTCCGCATATCCAGGGTCGAAGTGCTGCTGGCAGTTCTTGGCCGCTCACCAACGGTGTGAAACTCGACCCCTTGGTGATCAATGTGACCAAGGCAGCCACCAATCACCACTTTGCCGACGACTCCCTCTCTGCTTGCAAACAACAGCTCTAGGAGGGCACCTTTCCTACTCGGCTCCCTTAGTACCTGCACCCAGAAGTTATCTTCAACGCGCTTCAGGATTTCCTAGGCCTCTCTGTGTCCACTCCATGATATTCCTGGCCGAGATCTGAGAAGCTCAGATCATCCATAAGGACAAAGGCAGTAGATCCAGAGACAGGGCCGCGGTGATGGCATTGTTCTTTAAACGTCTTCCAACAGCACGCAGGAGGACCCCTTCCCCTGTTCTCCCCCATTCTTGAGCAGGACTCCCAGAATACCTGGAGGTGGCATTCATCTGGCCTGTCCGCCCTGCTGTGCCGTTGAACCCAGTCGGACGCTAGCTCTTGTTAGGCAAGAGCCGGGCTAAGAAAACCTCTTCAGCTGGCATGCGAGTGACGCACCGCCCCAGAGCAAATGCTGTACGGCCTCCTCCCCTGCGAGCTCTAGGACTAGCTCTCTTAGGCAGCAGGCATTTATTGCTCGCAGAGGTGTCGTCTCCACACTTCATTCTGGAGAAGTCATTGACCCAGGGGTCGCAATCCCCCTATTACTACCTGGCCAAAATCCACAGCTTTGCAAATCCTACTTACTACTTCTTGATTGCTCTCTCCTGATCAAGGAGGTCAGTGGAAAAAGTCGGTTTTGCTGTCGGTCACTGCTTCCCACCCACAGGTCCTCTCACGCTGGTTTGTTCCCTATCGCTGTGATGCTGTTGCTGCTCCCAGGGTCTTCCTCGCAGAGTGCCGTTCGGCCCCCTGAACACTTTTTGCACCATTCCTACCAAACTGGCAGGCAGCTAACACGGAATCCCACTGAGCCTGCGTAGCGCAGCTCTCCAGGCTGCCCGTGGGCATGCCAGCACCTCTGAGGTTTGCCCCTACTCCAACACTGAATTGGGCTCGTGCCCCTCACTTGACATTAGCGCTCTGATTTGGTGTCCTTGTCTATTGCTGCCCGTCTTAGGTCAGCTCAAGACAAGCAATGGCACTGACAGCTGCGGAGCCATGCTGACTTTCTATCAGTGGCGTTAAAGGCCGGTTTGATGTGAGGCAGAGTATTTCACAGGTAACATCCGTCTCATAATGGGTATGAGTCTGACATGTGGCCTGGGCAGAGAAAGCCTCCCATTGAGTCATGAGCTTCGGAAAGGATCCCCTTGCTCTCCTAAGTGCTTCTCATACTGGAATCTAGGTGCGACTAGATCCCGTCCTAGCCTTAGACTTGGTCAGTGGTTTAGGTCTAAAGGATACAGCTGCTCATCAGAGTCAACGTTTGCCTGTCAGAGCCCTCTGAAGGCTTTCACTGATACTGTTTTGCAAAGCTGAAAAATAATTAGGTGATTTCTGAAGGCAAGAGATGTAAGAGATCGGAAATTGCTGTTGATAAATACTCTGATCTGTAACAGTCAAGCTTGAGTTAAGAGGTCCGTTCTTTAGTTAACACTACTTGCCCGGGTAACATCCAACAGAGTCGCAGCCTCAATACTTACCAAAGAGGCATCTCTGCCTGGGGAGGAGAGAGTTGCAGGCCCACCAGCCCCTCCCGTAGCTAGAGTTCTCATCCTCACTATAGAGGAGTCTAAATGCCAGATTTATACTCATGGCGAGGTGGCACTAAGTCAGCTCCATTGTGCCGACTGGCCCTCAGCAAAGGTAGCCAATACTGGAAGGACAGTGGCGACTGACGGTTCAACACGGGGTGGGAATTTGCTACACATTTACCAGGGTCTCCCTGGCTTTTACTGAAGCCACAGCAGTCTGTGAGGCCCCTGCCTCAAGCCCGGCCACCACTCAGTCAGGTTGATTGTTGGACCACAGCCGTTATCTGTTTTTTTGTGATAAACATGTTGCACAAGTCAAGCCCCCAGAGCCTCTTTGCGTGGAATCCAGCCATCATGACCACCTGCATTCATTGTCACCACCATTGGTGGTTCATTGTTATGGAAAGAAAGGGCAGGATGGAGTGCAGGTGGGAGAACACTGCCCCAACAGCGCCTCCTGGTCATTACCATCCTCTGTTTTTCACCTTCCCTGTCCAAAACAGGCTACTGCTCTTTCAGCTTCCTTCCACCCTTTGACAAATGTTCCTTCTCATTTCCCTTGGGGCAATTTTCATGGAGTTCCTCGTTAGAATTATCCCCCTTAGACGTGGCTTTAGCTTTCAGCTGATGAGGATTTTTTGACAAACCTTACACTGTAACTTGTTCAAGTTTTCCCTTTTTAGGAGGAGAAATGTACCCCTTTTTTACAAATACAAAACCCCAAAACCCCACTATTTGTACTGCTGCCCTTTCAGATTCAAATGTAGCTTGAATGAAAGCACAGAACCCCACTTAGGATGCCACTCTAAGACCTCCACCACCTACATCTGGTCCCCGAGCTTTCCGTGGGACAAGGCTCTGTGTCTCTATTCCAGTGCTTCAAAAATGGGAATGTCCATGCTGCCTGACATCAGGCAGTGATCGGGAGGACGAGTAGGGGATGACACTGCCAAGGGGCTCAGGGATCAAAGATACCTGCAGTGTTGCACCAGAAACGCCAGCGCCCAGCAGCACTCTGACCAGAGAAGCCTGGTGATACTTGGCATGGTAGATCAAGCCAAGCACAGAGCTATGCTGCTTCCCATTTTTAATCCCATCTCGTAACTCTGAACAGCTCTTGCCATGTTCAGCATGGGGTATCTAGTACTGGGAATACCAAAGGCGCGCTTGTTGGCTTCTCATCTTTAAAAGAATGCTCCTCAGCATTATATTATACTGTGCTTTGAAGAAAAGCCCAACGACTTTTTCATGAGGAACCTTTGAAGGCTCTGGGCAGCACACATGGCTTGAATGCAGGCAGTCCAGGTCCAGGCTGTAGCTGACCATGGGGAGCTTTCAGCACAAGAAAGTTGTGAATAGCTCTTCACAGCTTACTGATCTCTTTCTGGAATACTGTTTAACTTTCTCTTTGCAAGAAAACCTCTTTTCTCAAAATCCTGTTCTTGCAGAGGATGCACTTTGGGATAAATGAAAGTCAGTTGGCTCTTGAGTTTGTGTTTGGAGCGTCTACCGGCAAAATTCAATTAGGAGCTGTATATGTAAATGCTAAGGCACTCAGTTATGTTTAAGCTTGTGTGAATATATAATCCTCTTATAGTCTAGATGATTTAATAGTCACTCGGCTGGATAACCATGTTTCTTTCCCCACAGGTTACACAGCTGAATACCCCAGCCCACAGACACGGGATTTAACTGGTTTGGAGGCCTTAAACTGAGACAGAGTTGGGATGATGCCACTTGGAAAGAGTTATCTTTTGTGCACAAAATATTTCTCTCATCAACCTCACCAGACACTTATGTAGAGACAGCTCTCTGAGAAAAGAGCTCCGTGCGCAGAACTAACACAAATCACATTAGTGCACTGAAGCTAAAGAGGACACATTTCATCTCATCTCTCTAAAGTTCTTCAAGAAGTCATTAAAAACAAGTTTCACTCCTCTTTTGTTTAGAAGTCTCCCTAGGAACGACTAGGAAAATACAGCAATGGATTCCCAAGGGTGGAAGTCACAGAGCTCCATTCAGAGATAGGACAACATATCGCAGTCCACTGGAATGATCTTTCTGAAATTCACCAGATCTTTAAAAAGGTAGAAAAACTGGAGAGTAAACAAATGCTTCTTTGACGAAAAATCCCGTCAGTGCCCTGCATGATTCCAATCACAAACTATCCAATGTCATTCACTTCAAAACAGGCACCAGTGAAGCTGGTAGCTGCTTCAAGAGCCAGTGCAGATTATTGCAGAGCAGTGTAAAATCTAAGTATTTCTATTTTTAATATAAACTGTGTTTTTGGAGTGTCTTCCAGAGAAACAGTCTGTCTGCAGATTTTTTGTGGTCAGGCTAAGTCTCCTTTTCCCCTCCAAAACTAACACCCAATCTTAATCCCATTTTACCCTATCACCATGCTCATTCATGCATGCACAGGTATCCACGATGCAGCCCTACCCTGGCAGACCTCAGGAATTTTTCCCTCAAGCACAAATGCACTTTCATTGCTCAAAAGATGGATTTATGGTTTGAAACTAGCTGCAGTCTAAATCTCTTAAACTTAGCCTTTGCCATGGTTTTCCTGGAGTAAAACGCCAGCAGAGCTAAGTGGCCCACATGGCCGGCCTGTGCAGCACACAGGCAGTAACACGCAGCAAAGAAATGTGAAAGCAACGTAGGGAAAAGGAGGGTGACCACTCATAAGGCACAATAACACATCAGTGCCTTGCAGTGCTTTTCATGGTGGTATTGCTTCATTTCCTTTTCCAATTCTTTTCCACTTAAACCAAACGAAAATCTTTGGCAGGCGTGGGGTGGCGGTGGGGTGCTGCAAGGAATAAGAACTTTTGCCTTGCAAGATTTCCAAAAAACTGGGGGTGGGTGAGGGGTGCGGGGGGGTGGGTGGTGGGGGTTGTGAGTGAGGGGGCTGGGGGGGTGGGCTCTGTTCAGATGCAGACGTGTCCTAGAATAGTTGTAATGGAAAAAATTACAGTTAATGCACGAAATGTTTTCATTTGAAGCTGACGATGTTCTTACGTGGAGGCAGCTCCCTGAGAGAAGAGTTCTGTGCACAGAACTGACTCTGTACTCTGGATGCAAACATTGTGTTTTCCCTTTCAAATGGAAATACTGTTTTGTGCTTTTCCGTTTCAAACAATAGCGCACTATTAAATTTGTATGTTTCCAGTTCTTCTATCTAATTAATAATTAAATATTTTTTTCCTCAACATTGCAGCAGCTGGCGTTTTACACCCTCAGCTTTCCCCCAGAGACGCGATAGATTTCTAGCATTCACAACTCTAGGTAGACCTCAGTATATCAACACCACCAGCTTGAAACCCTGGAGGCACGCAGGAACAAGACAGCTTTTTTTTTTTAAGTCATAGTTTGGAGTATTTAGTTCACAGTGTTTAATAACTTGGGATTGGCCATCCTGAAACAACTGAACTAGAAGTGATCAGCTGAATGAGATTTTTAAAAAGATAAGTTTAGGCAGTGAATGGGTGAAAAAGCAGGCCCCGTTATTGCTTTAAACAGCCACTTCTCTGGCGATGTGGGAGAAGCATGGACAAACGGAGAGCAATTTTACTTGGAGATGACCAAGGACTTCCAAACCTGTTAGGACTGGAGGATGCTCCGTCAGTGGAAGCTTTTGCTGAAAGCACTTTCCCAGGTTTCCCGTGGCATTTTGATTGAAAAGAATGACTCTTTAAAGAGCTTTCCTGCAGCAAATACTCAACTGATTTAAGCAGAAGAAGCGGTACTACTGTCTGACATGACAGGTGTTTGTCCAAAGAGCAGTGAATAGCAAAATGCAGAAAGAATAGACAATACGGACACAATTGAACTTAATGGTTCATCATTTGCTCCCAGCTCTACATTACCAGCACTGCTAGGACGCTTTGACATATTCTGGGTGTCGGCAGGTCCCATGTAGTAGAACACACATACCTCCTTGGTGGCCTGTGAGGGCCTGGAAGTGCTTTGGTCCCCGTTTCACAGGCACAGAATAATGATCTTGGGGAAGCCGGGTGACTTGCACAGAGCCAGAGAGTGTCTGCACAGCCGTGCCCTCACTTGCACCCACACCAGAGAGATTTCCCCGCAAGGGAGCCAGGAGGGCTGCTTGAGGCATCACTCCCCAGGCAGTGGGATGTGTTCTCCTGCTCCTGCAGACGGGAGATGGGGTCACTAAGCACCGGCACTTCCCACTTGCCAGCTGCAGCACCCTCCGAGCACAGGAGAACCTTCAACCTCCCAGCCACCCTTCCGGGTAGCACCTCTTAGCAGCCTCTTTACGTGTACCCTTGAGGGCAGAGGCCCACAACTCCAGCTAAGAAACATGGGAACTGCTTATGAGACCGGTCCTTGAGACTATACTTGTTTAAAGGATTAGGCTGAAGTGGTTTGATTTGTGTCCTGTAACATAGCTTCCCGTTTCAATAATTGCCTTTGTCACCCCAGCAGCAGAATTAAAACTGTGTAGCTTCCTTTGGTTTCTGCCTTATTCATGACCACAATGCTATGGGTGTGTTTGCCAGCTCAGCAACGTGCTGCCTGTTCCTCCAGGGAACTCAACAGGAGCAAGTTCTGCTCTGTTTAAATCATTTGAGCAAGATGATCCCCAGGCACGTTCTCCTGTTGCCCAGGACAATTTTTCGGTCTCTGGCATAAATTGTCTTCAAAAAACCCAGGCAGTTTGGCTTGGATATCGGGAATGGAAGAAGAAGAACAGTGACAACAGCAATAATGGTATCGAAAATCATCAGATTTTGTTGCACTGAATTGTAGAGCTGCTGCTTCCAAATGCAGCCATCACTGTCGGGCATGCAGAGGAAGGTGAGCCATTTGGCGGCACAGGCAGCACACACGGCAAATAAGTGACCAGAAGGTGTAGGAGAAGTTGCGGAAAAAGGGGTACCTGCACAGGAGTGTATTAGAGGTTTTTGCTCAACTTTTGATTAAATATCCATAGCAACTACATAATATGTTGTCTTGTATAAAGAATGGCAGGTATAGGAGAGAAATGGCTTCAACAAATTTGTTTAATAAGAAAAGAGTTTGTCTGCAATGTATTAAACCTTTGTTTCCATGTTCATAATCCCTTGCAGTTGTGTGCATAGAAAAACTTGCCCATTTAGCGTCTGTAGTTTGCCACTTACGCTCATAACGTGATTGATACACGCAGCTTGGTAGCCTTTTACTGCAGGTTTAAAATGCGCAACGTTTTTTGGCAAACTGAGTGAATCAACTCTTTCCATTTTCATTCTTCCTTGCAAATAAAGTTTAATGATGAAAATCTACCAAAAATTTGAGGCACAACCTGGTAGAAGAGGAAAATGTCATCTTTCGAGCAGTATGGGCAGGGGCGTTCGCTGATGGCGCAAGCATGCTCCCAGTAAGTCCAGACCGGTTTGGAAAAGGGGCCAGACCTGAGCTGAGTGGTGGGTGGGAAGAGGCTGTCCTTGCAGCTTTGCCAGAGAGGGACTGAGGAGAGGCACAGGGGAAAGCAAGAGGGAATCGCCAATCAGTTCATATTACTGCACAAACAATATATTAGAGCAGGTGCCTCTGTAGCAAAATCAAAGGGAAAACATTGTTATTAAAAGGTTACTTGCCCTGAGGGAGACTTAGCAGGAATATCTGCCAAATGGAAATGGGCACTTGAACCATGACCAAGCACAATGATGGAGGCTGCTGTCACATCTGTTGGCAGTTTCATTCCTGCAACGGCCAGATAGGCAAACGAAGCATCCCCAGGGACATAATTCTCACAGCAACACCGCCACTTAATATTGCAGAGTGACCAGTAGTCTCACAAAGACAGGCAAAAAGTGCTGACTTTTAGAAACGCTGTTGATTCTTCCAGCAGCCATTTCTTCATGGCTCTGCATAAAATGTTAATGCTGTGACATTTGTCGAAGGCTTAAAGCATCCTAATGAAACAGAAACAGTTACTGAACTAATGCACCCCAGCATGTTCCACTGCAGTTCTTTTATCTGTGGTTTTCAGATAATGAAATTACAAGAAGAAAAATGTTTTCCAGTGAAATCTAACCACCTGTAGTTTTTATCTGTTTATTTGAGACCTTGCGTAGTCCTCATCATGTATTATCTGAGCTCAGCCCCAGTGTTTAGAAACAGAAATGGTTGTGTATTTTTCCAAGATCCTCTACAGCTACAACTGAATACAAACATCATTCCAGTTGCTGCCAGCTCAAGGTTTATCTGTTCTTGTTTTGGCAAATGGATTTTCCCGCTCCCTCTCTAGTGTGCCTGGCTGGGCGCGTAAACAAGCTAGATCCTAAATAATAGACTCTTAGAGGAGTACCCTGGATTGTAAGCATCACATCAAATCATCAGGTCAGAAGTATCACAGTGAGAGGCAGCCTCTAGTTACAGAGATCACCGTCTCTGCTACCTTGGAATTTCCTCAGTTACTTGCCTCAATAATTTATGTTTAATCAATACAAAGAGAAATAGTACTACAAAAGCACGCAGTTGCATTAGGCCATCTAGTAATTTGCAGACACAGCAAAAATATATTGATATTTTGGTGAGTGCTTCTGGACAGGACTGGCACAGCTAGCTGCTGAGGGGCAAAGTCTCTGCAGAGGCACAGCCATGACGTTGTAATTCATACTGAAGCTCAGTTACGATGCATTCACGGTAGTTTATTGAGACATTCAGCTTCTGGTTTATGTGACTTAAGAGGGAAAATATTTTCTGTTTTGGAAAAAAACTCTTTAAAATGAGTGAGGAGAACAGGACCTGATTCTGGTTTTGTCCCTTCTTCACATTCTTTTACCCTTTTTATGTTGTTTTGGGTGGGGTTTTTTTCCCCTACTCCCAAACTAAACCTGCCTGTACTCCCAATAATGGACCAAATTGAATCTCAGCCTGTAGGCGTCATCAAGGAGGAAGAGGGGACAGAAAATGAAGTGGTGAGGGATTTCCAACTACACCCATGTCCCACACCAGGGCTTGTCTTATTAAATGCCTGTTCGCGAGGAGGTTTGCTTGTCTGTTTCCTTGGTTTTCCCCATCAAAATGGTCTAAAAGCTTTGGGTTACCTGTCTTTACAGTCCCCAGGCAGCTAAGCAGAAGACATTTGTAGCTGAAATTTGGAAAAGTGGTTTAAACAGTGTATTTCCAAACTATTTTAAATGAACATTGGATCGGGAGCAGCACCAGTTAAGGTTCATACAGTTAGTGAGAGGGACATCTCAATGTCATTAGCAGAGTCCCAGAATAGCTCACCTTTCCTGTTTAGGTCAGACTTTAACCCGCTTTTTCTATAGGCATCAGTTTCCACTCATTCCCACAGGTCTGTAATCAGCAAAACACTCACCATTAAAGCAACAGTCTTGAAATGGTGGTGTGTGCTCTTATGAAAGGTAATCTGGTCTCATTTTCAGCTGCTTCCCAGAGAGGTTTCAGCTCAGCTGGACTCTGAGCAGACCTTCCCTCAGAATTTTGGCTTGTAATTGTACCCATATTATCAGTCCTGATTATTTTTGGGGGAGACACCATTTAAGCCTCTCATGCCAGTTATCTTCAATAAACTTTTGTTTTTTCTTCTTGGTTTGCATTTCAGCCGTCAGGGTTGCTGTTTCCCATTTTCAAGACTTTTTACCTTTACACTTTCTACCTATATTCTTCACCTGCCCTTGGGCAGCTGAAACTGCCCTTGGGGCTGACAGCTGACCTGCGCAGCAACCTGGCTCTTGGAAGTGGAATTAGATTAAAAACTGGGGAAGTGTTTTATTAAAAAGTCACGCCTTCCTCTGTCCCTTGCCTCCATCCCTCCCTCCATTCTATCTACCTCTATACTTCCTTTTCTCTTCCTTCCTTCCTTCTTGCCTTCCTTCTGCTGCCTGTCTTTATTTGTTTGTTTGTTTATGTATTTATTTTTCTCTCCTTTTCTTTCTCCCCTCCTCCCTTCCTTCCCTACTTTCTTCTCTCTTTACCTACCTCCAATTCTCTCTCGGTGTCTTTCTCTTTTCTACAGACCTGCAGGCTTCTGTCTTTATCCTGTATTACAAGGCAGTCCCTGCGTACATGTTGCCACTGACCTGATTTTTTTTTCATTCCTCCTGACAAAACGTACGTTCTTCATAACACATTATGTGTACGTGTTTATAGTTTTTATATATATATATATATATATATATACACACACACACACATGCACTTGTATAACTCCCCACAAGTATGTTATGCTTTGCTTCAGAGAGGAAGAAAGCCAAGGCGGTCCCCTTGGGAGAGGTGGGGAACGTGTCCCACTTTCAGCGCAGACATCTGCAGCTGCCTGTCTCTGGGGCCCAGCGTTGGAGGGCGCCGACATTGGGGGTTGCCACTGTCTGTCCCCAGCCCTTCTCCTACCTGCACTGCCACCCAGAGCTCCCTTCTGTCCCTCAGGAACTGTGGACCAGCGCTGGGAAATCCTGCCCCAGCGGTCTGGAGGGACACCAAGCAAAGCCCAGCTTTCCCTCGCCACGGGTGTCCCTCGGGTGGGCTCGGGGTGAAGGAGCCAGAGGCCAGCTACATCCCTCCTGCCTGGCGTCATGGGCCTGCGCTGCAAACACCAACGTGCCACCTCAGCAGCCCCTCTTCAATTAGCTTTTTTCCCCTCTACGTCTCTTTTGCACTGTGCAGTTCCCAGATTCCTTCACGGTCAGCTCTCCCTTTTATGCCTTCTGGAAAGCAATATATATAGCGCAGGGCTATAAATAGGACTAGCAATGTCATGGTAACCATGGTAACCAGTCGGCTCCAAACGCGGGGGTGTGTGAGATTTATTGGAGGCTGCCCTCAACTTTACAGCCAGATGAGCTGTCCTTTTTTAAATTACACTGCTTGGAATTTGGACTTCTCACCTGGCACAAAAATTATTCTTTTATATACATACATATATATATATACATATATTAAACAAGGAACTGGAGGTTTTCCCCTTTTTAAAGAAAAATGGGTGTTGAAAAGAATGCCTGACGTTGGATACCTTCTTTGGATGCTGACTGCAATGGTATTGTGAAAACTTTTTCCTTTCGGATAAAGGGAGCAGCTGTTCTTGCTCACCATCCGTTGCAACGCTTACGGCTCCTCTCTTGTTGCGAGGGATAATTCAATTCACGGCAGAGATGAAATGGATGGATTCTGATCTTTTGTGACGGGCAGAGTATTAAAGGTTAAAGTTCTTGAAAATAAATGCAGCAACTGAGACTCAAACAAGACTCGGCTGAGGTCTGTCAATAGCTGTAGAGTAAAAAGGAGCCGCTCCGCTCCCCAGGAGAAGTGGTAACTCGTGACACAATTTGCACATAAAGCAGAGGTACCTCTGCAGCCCTGCCCCTGCAGCAAAGCAGCGACGTCCATGTGGACGCTCCCTGTGGGCAGTGGCTGGACACTGATTTACCAGGGGGTAAGCACCAGTCTGCAGCTCCAGCCACACCTGCTGGCGCGCTGCACAGCCTTGCTTCCCACAACAGCAAAGCTGTGCCTGCCGGTCCCTTGATACTCGTGCAACCACAGCAGCTCACTGCTGGCTGCACAAACCCGCCTGGGAAGCAGGGTGGATGCTCAGATGCTCGGTCCCTGCAACCTCTGCACAGTTGGCCTGCGACCTATCCTGGTGGTGCTGACAGCACAGGCATCCCTTGCGGTGTGTCCCCAGGAGCTTCTCCCCACCATGATTTATTGC
The DNA here is from genome assembly GCF_015220075.1 of Falco rusticolus. Lineage (NCBI taxonomy): Eukaryota > Metazoa > Chordata > Aves > Falconiformes > Falconidae > Falco > Falco rusticolus. The sequence goes on from NC_051210.1 coordinate 10,592,944, forward strand.
GCTGCCCTTGTGGGAACGCTGATACCAAAGTCTGCAGCAATGCCTCAGGTGGTGCTACTGCACCGTGTTTGGAACCATCGCTGGGGAGCTGCTCAGTGTTCTCCTTCATTGGTCAGGACAACGACAACTGCAGCAGGGGACCTGAAGCTCCTCAAGGTAAGGACAGGTATCCATATGTAAATAAACTGATTACAAAGCCAAAGCATGAGCAGAACGCCCTGACAAGTTGCGCCTCAGGAAAAACTCTGGGAAAAGCCCGACCTGAGAACTCCCTCTGCACCTGAATCCCGTGTTACAGAGGGGTATTGTCACCTCCCTGCTCTGGGGGGGTGCCAGAGAACTCGTTCGGACCACAGAAAGAGGGGACCCCCCCACAGTCTTAGCTCTTTCCTACCAGGTCCTGCCATAACTGCTGCAGCCAGCTTGGCACTGCACACCTGGCTGGACTTCACAGGGGCATCCAGCCGAGCAGCTGCGTGGAGAGCCTGGGAGGTCTGCTCCCTCTTTGCTCTGCGGGAAGAGGGCAAACTCTTCGTCTTTCTAGTCAGTGGCTGGACATGGGCAATACAGCGTGCCCCAGGCAGTAAAGCTGCTTGTGTTGCACGGACTTCCGCAAGAAGAAACCTGCGCTCTGCTGACTGAGCTCTTTTTACCAATGCATGGATGCTGCTTGGACAAAACTATAAAGTTGTCGCTGTCCCAAAGACAGTTTAGAGACAGATGCAGCAAAATGATGCAGCTCTCCCCAGAGGGATCTGGGAGTGGCACCTGGGAGAAAAAGGAACGCTCCACTGTTCCATAGTTTCAGCTTTGTCAGCAGCCCCTTGGAGGTGGATTTGGGGAAGGAAACACCAATGCACAGCACACAGATGTTTCAGCTGTTCTGCAGGCTGGCTCTGCAGCAAATGGAAATTGCTCTGAAAGGCTGATGCTTCTCAGTCCACATGTGAATGGAGGTGTTTGAAAGGTGACCCTGACTTCAGAAATTCCCTCTACAGTGATGCGACTTGTGTTTTGGCGTCAGTCCTGAGGCCCTGTGCTATTCTTCTGTTATGACACCTATCCGTAGCTCAGCATCACCTGCAGGCTTTTTGAGATTGGAAAGAAATGGCGCTCTGCTAAAAAACGTTGCTTGCACATATTTTCTGTGTGTGCAACATGTGCAGCACTCGTGGGGAAGCAGTATGAATCAGACTGTTTCTCTCCACTCCATCGAGACTTGCCGAAGGTCGGAGTTTACGCCAATACACCACAGAAATTTTTCTCTCTTCCAGTACGCTCAAGGCGTGCGCGCTGCCTCCAATGAAGCCATTGTCTCTGCAATTTTTGCTGCCTTCAGCAGGAAGCAGGTTCGGCAATGCCCACCTCAAGCACCTGCGCTCCACCTGTCAGCAAGAAGTGCTCTTGAACTGACAGAAGGGCCACCAGGGAGATTCACGGTGCAATGCGAGATGCCCGCTTTGTCAGCCCGGTGACTCATGACCATCGCCATAGACGCTCAGTGAGAGTGCATTGGGGTGTTAAGATGGCCCTGCTACCCTTAATAAGCAAGGGCATAGAAAGGTGTCAAGGACACAGCAGAATGAGAAGTTTTAAAGCTGCTCTGTGCAGATGGTGGGCCTTCATCTTGCAAGCAGTCACAGGGTAGCACTACCGCTGTCCATCTTCCCATTCACCCCAGCAGGATTACCGATGCCAGCAAAGTCCTTTGTCTGCAGTGCCAGCCCCGGTGCCTGTTGGTCAAGGATTTAGAGCCTCTTAGTTGGCTTCGTCTAGATTGGGGCTGCCATCCTCCTTGAGAATGCGTCGAGAGGCATAGGCAACAATTGGATATTTGGCCTTATAAACATTATTGAAGGTGTCATCCAGGGACGTCTGTTCCTCTTCTGTGAGTCCTGTTTTTTCTCAGCCACGGTGAAAATATAGCCACCGTTACCTTCTTTCACAGACAGCTGTCAAACCTGTGCTGGTACTGAACTGCCAGGCTCTTGCACATTTTTTTCACTCTGGCACCAGTAACACTCTCCAAATTGCTGAAGTTTACTGCCTACAAGAAAACACTAGTATGCCCTTGAACTTCACAGCAGGGACTTCTGTTAGAATAACCTCTCTGCCAGAGAGCAGTTATCCTGTCATTCAATTGGAAACCTGCTTCCAGACAAAAGCAGAGCAGCCTGGTGCCGTGAACAACCTCAGGCAAAGATGAGCACAGTAATTTCCAAAATTTCCTCAGGCACCCACTTTCCAGGCCTTTCCCCCCTTGCCTTTTCTGCCCTGCCCTCCCCTCCCCTTGCTTAACAGAGCCACCTTATTTGTTTTCAGCTGACCTTGCTCATCTGAAGGCAATAGGAGATGCTGATTTCCACTGCCTGAGGTTAAAGAAATTGCCAATAGCGGGGGGACAAATAGGAAATGTCACAGGACTCTCCAAACTAGCCAGCTGCAACAAGGTCTTTTACCATCCCATACCAACATACTCTTCATGCCAGTCCCTCTGCTGCCTTCTCCTCATCCAGGGCACACTCTCTCTTCTCTTGCTTCTTCCTCGGCTGCTCTCCCTTCACTGGCTGTCCAACCACTTCCCAGAACCAGCCACAGCTGCGCCTTACCTACATCCGCCAACCCACCGCCCCTGAAGCCAGCCCACAGCTGTATGTTATCAACGTTAATTAACCCAGCTTCATTCCTCTACAAGGAAACAGTGGCAGGGCATCTTTTCCTCCACTCTCCATGATTGCTGTGGTTCCAGTCAGGCGTCAGAATTGTTCAAAACATCTTTTTTTCTCTCCTCACAGACTCGGACTAGAAATCTGGGTTCATCTACAGCTCCCCCAGTTGCTACTTCATTGTGCAACTGGCCATAAGCCATAACTCACATGTCTTCTGTGTGAGTCTGCTTTATAGTTGCAGTAAATTTACAAGGAGCAAGCTACTGGGGACAGGTAGTTTGCAAAGGTTTTCTCTCAAAGCAGATTTTCTCTCTCACATGTCAGTGTAAACAGCTGGCAAAAAGAGCTGACGTTTCCGTGCTTAGGGACCCAGAGCTCCACCATTGGCTTAGCAGTTTTTCACTCATGTCAGGGGAACTCTGGTCTGGAAATAAATGCCATCGGAGAAGCCGCACTCCGTTCTCCGGCTGCACAAAGAAGCAAAATGTTTCCTTTGATGTTAGCGAGCTGCTGGTAGCGATCGGTGCAGTGTATGGCTATTACCAGGGGGCAGGAGGCCTCATCCGATAGATCTGGGACACATGCTAGTGTGTTTGTGCCACTCAGCCCCTGCACCTCATCATCTTCAGTCTCATCGTTATTCTGCTAAGACTGATCTTTGACACCGTAAGAAATTTCTGGCAGGGGCTGAATTTCGTCCTGTGATTCGCACACAACACCTGCTACAGCAGAAGCCGGACCAGCCTGGGCAATGCAAGTTTGGGGCAGTTCCTACCTGAACCCACTTGACTCTGGCAGAAAATAGGCGCTTGATTTTCTAGAGTATTGAGTCACCTATCGAAGGGTGACTTTGCTTCAGCAATTGCATTAAGCATTTCTTTACATCTGTTGAAGCCAAGATCCATTTGACAGGCCACCCTGCGCATCTGCAAAACATCTGAGCCTGGCTTGTAAGAGGACAGGTAGTGTCTGCTACCCGTTTTTCTCTGCTGAAAGCCCCGGGAAGAAGGGGGGCAGGACTTTTTGCAGCCACAGCAGCCGGAGCAGAGGGAACTTCTCAACAGGGGCTTTCCGGACCCCAGGCTGCTGACGGACCATGGCCTTTCGGAGGCATTGCCTCCAGGAGCCGGTGTCATGCATGTTAGCCCCTGCCTGCACTCTGCTGTCCTGAACACCTTAGCTCGTTCCTTGACTTTCTGCTTCAGTCTTTTGCAGGGGATAAGTATGTGCTGAATCGCTGCTTTATTGACGGTAACAATTATCTCCATAATAAACTGACTGGATCCAGGAAGGCAGATGGAAGGGAAAGCGAGAAAAGAACTGGAAAAGGGCACACAGATGAATGGTTTGGAAGAGGGGAGAAAGCAGATGGTGGATGAAAGTCATTAGTTTAGAGTAACTGTGCTGATCCCCTCCTTTTCTCCCAAGCTGCAGCTAACTTTTGCTGCTTATGTTTGTGATCCTGCTTCCCGTGACTGGCAACTTCCTTCCACATGTGCTGCTGTTACAAGGCAATCCTTGGAGCGTGCCGACAGCGGCTCTTTGGTTTACCTCTAACAAAGCGAAGCCACAGCCAAGCCACCTTTCCAGCTGTAAATTTAGGTGGAGGTGCAGCTATTGGAAGGCAATACTTGCTGGTTTCAGCCATACTGAGCATGTGGATTTGAAAGCTGGAGCGTATGTCCTTTTATTGCCCTAGGAGCTTAGTGACGCACTCGGGGGCAAAGCTTGAAAGCTCAAGTCCCTCTGAAGCTCAAAGAGACTGAGCTGTACCTGGCGGGCGCTCCAGCAACAGCCTCATAAATGCACAGTTTCTCAACCAACAATCCAATTACTGCTGTCCCACACCCGGGGCTGTTGGAAGTGGGCAGGATTCCTGATGCAGTCGCATGAATCTGCACAACACCCACGGGTGTTCAGACCCAACCCTGCCCCAGTGAGTGGTGCTGTGGCAGAGGGAGCACCTGCATGGCAGAAGAAGGGGCTTCCCCGGTCCCCTCACCCCAATAAGATGAGCAGAATTTGGCAGGCGAGCCACCCTTGGCCACCAGCAGCCACCGCCTCCCTTTCTCAGCCCTGATCTCCTTCTCAAATGCATCTTCTCCCACAGGTTCATCCGTGGGCACAGAGGAATACTTCTTGCAGCTCCCCTGGAAAGGCTCAGCATGATCCCTCTGAGGCTGGGACCCTCCTTTCTGCCCAGCTGTTGAGGCAGCAAGGCGGTGCCAAAGCCCAGAGAGGAAACTGGTCCTAAACAGAGCGCAGGGATGGATCGAGGCACGGAAGTAAATGCTAAAGCATTTGTTAAGTTAATTGAGCTTGGGATCTGGTCCATAAATGGCTTCTGCATCTTAGTGCGATGATTTTGCCTGTTGCTAATTTGACTAATTAATTTGACTAATTCTGTCTGTTGTGGAACAGTTGATGTCACGGAAGCAACTGTTTAACCTTAAAGCAAATTTAAGAACATCAGGCTGTGGTCAAGAAATGCACCAAGATGAAATGGGTGTTTGCTGAGCACTCCGGTGCAGGAAGGCAGGCTTGGTACCCTTAGGAAACACATCCCGTCTGTGAGCGAGGAGTGAGAGAGACAGGTAATTTCTGACTGGTATAACAGCAGGACAGGGCTAGGGCAGCCCTGGGACTCCTGGTTTTGCTTCTGTGTAGAGAATTCCTGACATGGTCAACACCCTGGCAAGTCCCATGGGCTCTGCTCAGTGCTGCCCCTCTACCACTTGCATTGCTTTACCAAGGGCTGTAGTTGCGATAGTATGTATGTGACTAGAAAAATCTTGATTTGTCATGAGAAAGGTGTTTTTCTTCGTGGGCATTATTCAGTGTCCCCAGGAACACTCCCTGCTGTGGGCCTTCCCCGCTGTGGGTGCAGAGCAGAATATCCCTTTTATCCCCCGTGCTGCTGGTGTCCAGCCCCTGCACAACCTGAGGGGCGATGCTGGTCCCCTGCCAGCACTGGGCTCCAGGGCAGGGCACTGTCACGTGCTGTGTCACACCGACTGTCCCCACAGACCATGCAGGTCGGGGAGCCGCGTGGCCCCAGGTATCCTGAACTCAGAGTTGCTCCAAAGTAATTTATTCTGGCTGGAACTCAGACTAAAGTCTTTGGGCTGAACTCTGTGTTCATGAGACCCACACAAATTTCAGTCCAATATACTGGTCTGCCAGTGGAACCTGTAGCAGAGCCCTAAAAGATAATGCTAATCAAGTCTTACCAGGGCAGATAACAGGGGATTGCATTATTGCAATTTTTATCACTGCAGATTAATGGGAGAGAAATTCATGTGAAAGATCAGGACTTTGAGGATGGGTTCTGGTCATTGATTTTAGTCATTCAACGGTCGTACTTGACTCATTGAAACAAAATTTTCATAGGAAAGAGTCCTTTAAAACCCCTTCTTTCTACTAATAGTAACCAGAAATTTGATTACTATCAGCATTTGGATGACAAATCAGCAATTCCAAATTGCTGAAGGGTCTTTCTCAGACATTCTCAAGTGGAATACTTTTTTCCCTTAAAAATGTTTTTATACATACCTTGAAATGGATCTATAAGAAGAATGTATAATGGCTAACATAAAGTGAAACGTTCAGAAGTAGTTTGCCTGTTCATGCTGGGGTGAGTCTACTTCACCATTATTTTCAGCTTACAAGTATTTCCTCATGATTTTACTTCTAATGGTGATTTTGTCTGGAAATAGTTTTGGACACAAAAAAATTGTTCAGGTCAGCACAGCTCTTTTTTGTCCTACTTCCATCGTGTTAGTTCTGTTTTTCCTGACTGGTCTTACTAGTTTCAACCTTGTTGTTTGAAATCAGCTTTACCTCACTGTACGTGTCTCAACTGATGTCATGACTACTATATCACACTAAGAATATGAAGCTTCCATTTTGATACAAGAAATTAGTTTCCTAAGCTTTGATACCAGTTTTGCACTGACAATACTCCAAGCATAAACTTTTCTTCCAGTATGAGGAATGGAGAACTGCCCAAAGATTACTCCTGCTGCATCATGTTGGCAATACCTGCCGATAGCTGAGGTTGTCTGCTAGGTTCCTGTGTATAAAAGACTGCATTCAGTGTCTTTGTGCAGATGAATTCAGACAGATTTGTAGTTGTCAGTTTCCTCAGCAGTGAGACAGGAGGAAATCCTAACAGCATTGGAGTAAAGGAAGAAATTATTGCAGACTACTAAAACTCAGCATCAGGTCAGTCATGCAATTAAATTATCACCTAAGACATAGCACTACAGGAACAAAAAAACCCCACATGCAAAAACCTTGCCAACTGGCAGTGATTCAAATTTGCCATACATTGATGACACATCTGTTCTGCCTCAAATACTCGATTTTGCCTCACATTTTCATGGACTCCATGTGGCACGTTGGAAAAATGTTCTGTCCTGAATAGACTGATCTCTTTTCTGTTTTCACTGTGGTTTCTCACAGATGAGGGAGGGGCGTGTTCATGACGTCACGGGCCTCATGCTTTCCTCTGCTGTGTAATCAAGAGAAAAGCATGGATGTGCAGGAACCATTTCCTGAGGTCTTGATCTTCTGAAGCGTTCCTGTGGGACTATCTGGAATGTACCACCCTAGCATCCACACTGTTTGTAAGACATATGTTATAAAAAGATCCATTTGAGATGGATGAGGCATTTTGTAATGAAAAAAAGTAACTTTGTACAATTAAATAGTATTCACAGCTTAATGTTCTTTGGAATATTTTGTCATTGCTAGAACTTTTCTGCTTCTCCCACTCCCTTCTTACCTGAAATACAGCGCTTATGAAACGCATACGTTTACATTTTAACTTGGAAAGGTCTTCACTCACAGTTTTTTCAGCCAGCTTTTATGTTTGTTTAGGAAATCAGAGCCTGTGGGATGGAGCACAGGGGTTCCTGTTCTTGGTTGTTCCACTGTGAAGGTGATGGCGACTGAGGCATCAATGGTTTGGTAAAGACACCTGCTGTGAGCTGGAGGGGTCTTGGGAAGGAATTAAGGGCACGGAAACAGTGACGCCCTGCAGGCAGAAAACAGGGGTTGATTTATGCTGCCGCCTGGTGATGCCAGTGCTCCCTGAGTTTGCGCCCTTGGTGTGACTGCTGCCCTAGAGAGGAGAGGCTGCTGTGGCCAAGATAAGAGAAAGTGAAGAAGTGTCCTCTGGAGCAGATCATTTTGAGACCCCTTGCTTGGTCTGTATTTCCTGGCTGCAAAACAGGAGCGCTGAAGCCGGAGCATCTACGCGTTCCTTAGCTGGCAAAGCGGAACTGAGAAGCAGCTCTGTGGAAGCAGCTCTGATTCTCAGGTCTTGCCTACGCTGAAACCAATTGTTCCTATTGTTTCTGCATTCCTGAAAATACAGCAAGAAGTTGTTTCCCATGCAGTTTAGGGCACAGAGGGAGAGTAGGAATGGGTTCGTGTGTGAATAGAAGACGACATTAAGAAAGTCTTTCCTCTGTCAGAACCTGTCCCTTCCTCTTGACTTGAGGTCACATCTCTCCTAAACCAGAGACACAGGCAGAAAGCTGGCAAAGCGTTTTTGGAGTGGTAAACACTGTTTCACCTCAGGAATGGTTTCTCAGCACGGTGCTGATAAAAGATCCGTTAACGGGCACATCCTGTACATATGTCTGTGCTCTCACGCCACCTGTGAAAGTAGCTGGTCTCCCCTGAATGCCGACAGAGCCAAAGGAGGAAGGAATTTGTGCTAGAAAACCGTGTTCGAAACCCTCTTTTGCGGGAGAGAGGAAACGGGACCTCTCCAAAGCAGGACGCCGCTGTGATTCCTGGTGCCAGGTAACACGACAGCTGCTGCAGCCGGTAGCAGCAAGACGATCTCTCTGCACCCCCTGGTGGACGTCTCCCGCAATTACACAGTCACAAACCCGCCGGCGACCTGTGGCAGGGAGAACGGCTGTGACACTTGCTCCTCCAATGCACTAGCGTGCCAGGTGCAAGCACTGAAGAACTGTTGCTGTCAGCAGCTGTTGAACATGAGAAGCATCAGAAACAGGGGAACTCATGAGATTATTCAGCCTGTTCCTCGGCAGGTCACTCCTTTCCACACCTGGCTTCTTCACGGCTTCCGAAGATGCCTGCAGCTAAGCACTGCTCACACATACATGACCCTGCTGGCACAGGCATAGACACCTGCAGCAGGACAAATATCCACCCACCGTGGAGAAGTTCCTGCTTTGTCACATGCTGTGGGGTGCAGAGGCAAGTGTGGGAGGTGTCAAGATTGTAGCTCATCCCAGCTCCTTTTATCGGCACAAACAGAACTCAACACTCAGTTTATTGTTGGGTTTTTTTTCATATGACGCTAAATTTATTTTTTCACTATTTTAGCCATTTACTCTCCTTTACGGTAATTGCAGCCTCTGTACCTAGTCTTTTCCTGCCTTTGATGTTTCTCTGTCCTCCTTTCTTTGCACCTTCCCCTCCCTGCTTGTCAACTGAGCTATTTTCGGATCTTTTAGGGACCTTTTCCTCACCCACCTGGTACCAGATCTATCTTGCCCCTAACTTCTCCTCAGGCTACCTTCAGAGCTGGCAAAGCTTCAGTCATTCATTCGTAGTCTTCTGGCAGTAGGAGGGTAAGGACTGAAGCAAGTGGTTTCCTAAGGACTGCAGCACAACAATGGGCTGTAAGCCAGACTTCTCTCTCAACCAAGCAAAGATGCTCTGAAGGGGCTGATGAGCTCCTGTGACAGAAATGAAGAGATGTTGACAAAGGATCATGCTGAGTGGATCTGAAAGGAGATAGGAAGCTCAGCTTGCAAAATGAGACATGAGAATCGTTTGCCCCACAAGAATTTTGGTGTCACTTTAGCACTGCTTCATGGTGGTGAGGTGTTCCCAGGAGGAGAGCTTTGTCAGACCCCCATTTCCGCACCCCTCCTTCAAGTGCTGAGAGTCCTCTGGCCGTAGGTGTGCAGCCCATTGTGCCCAGCTCCGGGAGAAAGCCCCTGGAAGACCTCTTCTGCACATCCAGAGTGGGGGGACCCCTACTTGCTGTCCCCATGCACACACTCCAGAGCAGTGTCCAGGGCTCCATATATGCTCCTTCTGCTGAGACAGAGCTTGGAATGGCCCCCGCAGCACGAGGGCTTTGCAGGGGAACCAGGGGCTGCCAGCTGAGACCAGGGGGAATGCCCACAGTGGGGTGTGGGGTGAAAGGGAAAAGTCACCAGGAGAAGAGGCAGAAAGCCGTGCCCAGAGGCTGTGTCAGGGAAACAGGAATTTATTTCCAACTCCTTGACCCAGGAGGGGCCGGAGCCTGTCTAGCGCCGCGGGCGGAGCTGCATCTTGCAGGGCTGTGGAGAGTCCTGGGTGCCAGCAGCCCTCCTCTTTCTGGGGCGTCGGGTTCCCCTGGGCAAGCGTTCCGTGTCCCGGACAGGAGAAGAGGGGCTGCGGCAGCTGCCCTGGGCAGCGGGACCAGCCACCACCTGTGCCTGCCCCGGCTCCTGTTGGGGCTGCTCCTGCTCTGCAGGGTCGGCTGCAGATGGGGGACATCCAGGACCCTTGCGGAGGTCGACATGGGATGTGTTGGCTTCCTCCTCGCCGTGGGAGCCTGCAGGGCTGCTGGAGGAGGCCAGGCTGGAGTTGGGAGTCCCCTCGTGGGATGTGGTGTGGCTGGAGCTGGAGGAGCTGGAGCTGGAAGGGCTAGAGCTGGAGGAGCTGGAGCTGGAGCTGGAGGAGCTGGAGCTGGAGCTGGAGGAGCTGGAGCTGGAGGACCTGGATCTTGAGGGGCTGGACCTGGAGGAGCTGGAGCTGGCCACAGGGCTGTTGTCCTCATCCCCCACAGCAAGCTCCTGCAGTAGCCTCTGGGCCTGCTCGCTGCACTGCTCCGCAATGATATTGATGATGCCCTGGACCAGCCGTACCGTGTGTTCCCCAAGGTGCTCCTGCATTATCTGGACCATGACCTCCCTGCACGGACCGTAGATGCAGAGGCAGTGCAGGATGGTGCTCTCTGCACTCTTTGCCAGCCACCACTGGTCCCCAAACACTGCTGCCAGCTCCTGGCGCAGCCAGGGCAGCACGGGATCCAGGAGTTGCTCTTGTCTTTGGAAAAGTCCTGCCCAGTCTTCGAGCAGGAGGCCACCCACAGGCTCTGTCCCCTCAGCTCCCTGCTCAGCTGGGGATGGCATGCGCTCTGGAGAGGGCAAAGGGGATGCCACGGGGTGATGGGGCCTGTTGTCAGCGAGGCGGTTGGGAGCTTCGGCTGCCTGGCTGGTGGCATCCTGTGACTCGTTGCGGGCTCTGAAGACACACAGTAGATGGTCGTCTTCTGCCCGCTCAGAAAACTTGACAGCCTCAATCATTCCTCTGCAAAGGGGGCACAACCTCTTTTGCCTTGCCCAGCGCATGATGCAGCCCAGGCAGAACTGGTGGTTACAGGGTAAAGCATAAGCGATGGCATATTCAGCATTCAAGCAGACGGGGCAGCTCCACTCTGTTGCCATGGCCGTGTTTGTGGCAGGCTGGGGAGAGCCGGGGGCGAGGAGCTGCTCCCCCTCGCTGACGTCACACGCTGCAGAATGGAGAGAGGCCATGGTCACTCGCCGCCTCAGGGAAGGGAGGTGAGGAAGAAATGCCCAGGCCCCTCAAGGAGGACGCCCTCCCGGCTCCCCAGGCCCCATTGCCCACCCCACAGCCACCCCGGGGGACGGTTCCCCGCACGGCTCACCTGCGCTGCTGCAAGCACAGCCCGCGGTGCCCGGCTGCCTGATCCAGGCAGGGCCGGGGAAACACAGGCGATGGCTCTGGGATGGACACCGAGAGCTGCCGGCGGCAACCCCCGAAGCACCACCCAGCACCAGGAGAAGCCTCAGACCTCGCAGGCACGCTCGGCAGGAGGCCAGGCACGAGCCAGACTGGCCCAGGCTCTGCCGGTGCCCGAAGATAAGCGGTGAGGGATGTGAGGTCACAAGGCCATCACTCGCTGATGCCACTATCTGTTGCTAGGTGATGTCAGCTTCCACCACGCGGTGATGTCACAGCGGGCCTTCTCACAGAGAGAAAAGAAAATAGCGTTTCTTGTTTTCATCTTCTACCTTCCTGTGTTGCTCCAGCTTGGACCCCTGTGACCTGCAGCCCTGGCTGTGTGTCCCGTCCCCGCTCCTGACGCCCCGCACAGGTCTCCTGCGAGGGGGAGCGTGGTGGGACCAGTCAGCGTGGCCTGCCCACAGCTGGGTGACGCCTCCCGCAGCTGGCTGCCTTTCGCTGTGCAGTGCCAGGATCTGCAGGGAGGAGCTGGGCGCTCGGTGGGCAGCCCTGGGCCAAAGTCTCCCAGCCTGCTGGGTTGTGCCCCCACCCACAGGGAGAAGCCTAAAGGGGCACTTTGCTCCAGCCCCATCCACTCCCGCTGGCACTCGCCCACAGTGCCGGGTCCCTCTCTGCTTCCCACGTTTGCCACCCTTCTGGTCGCCGGTGCTCCTGGCCAGCTGTGGCGTTGGTTGTCCCCAAAAGCACCAGCAATGGAGCCCGATCCGCTCTGCGCTGGGAGGAGTTGTAGCGGCTGCCCCAACAGAGTACGGTCGAAGGGGCGCAGGGCTCCCTGCTGGCACCGCCGGGGAGCAGGGACGGATCCCCGTGTGGGCCGTGCTGTCCCGTTATCCGCTCTTGCCTCTGGCTTTCAGGGTCACCTCTAGTCCTTGGTCCAAGCGCTTCGTTTTTATCCTGGAAGAGCATTGCCCGTTGGGTTTATGTTTGACTCTGTGAGAGTGAAGGGTGCGGTGTAAGTCGGCCACATGGCTCTGCCCATTACAATCTCCTGAGGTGGCAGCCCGCCTCTTCTCCTCGCAATGCTTCTCGTCTACACCAATGGGAGAGGCAAACGCACGCAGACGTTCCAGGCCGGTCTCCTCTGCACAAAGTTTTTTGCCAGTTTGCTTTTAAAGTCAGAGTGTCTCCTCTCCCCCGCTGTAGGACTGGGGGTGACGGGCACACAGACACTTTGGTTCTCTTTGCCGGGCTGCACAATTTGCCGGCACTGCTTGCCCAGTGAAATGGCTGCCCTTGTTGCTGCCTGGGGTAGGGGAAGGCCAAAGCCAGGAAGCAGTTCTCTCTGCAATTGTTCTTGCACGGTTGTTTCATCTGCATGTTTAGAGGGACAGGCCTCCATCCAGAGAACCTTCCCTAAAATGACAACGTTATACTCACAATGACAGCATGGAGGTATCTGAATCAAGGAAATCTGCACCTTTACAAAGGCTCCCCACGGTGCCGGTGTGTAGCTATACTTGCCTCCTCCTTCTGTCTTCCATCACATTGTAGAAGAGTTGTCCTAACTATAGGAAGACGTAAGGGTTTGAAGGGTACTGCGCTAGCAAGCTTTGGTCGTTGACACCTTCGTTGCTGACAAAGGAAGGCCCCTTCTCGATTCTTCAAGCTACAGAAGTATTTGAGGAACTAAAAGCGCCTCAGAACTGTACAGATCCTCAATTCATGCGGACTGTTTCAGCAGACAAAAATGCCGTTTGAAGTTGCTTAACTTTCCCAGTTCAGCTGCATCTTCAGGCACACCACCATTCTAATGGCTTAGCTGTCAGGTCACTGACTTCCTTAAAGCCTTCCATGGCTCTCATTGCGTTCCAAAATCCTGTTGAGAATGGGCAGGTGCCAGAGAAAGAGGCGCACGAGCAAAATTTTGAGCAAAACCATGAAAAAGAGGGAGCAAAGATATCCTGCCATGGAGCTGCAGTCGTGCCCCCCTGTGCTGGAGTGGGCCACTGGCTGGGTACCCGAGCAAGGGCAGGTCTCCCTGTTCTTCTTCTCGCTGCTCGAAGCTCCCAAAGCTGCTTTGCGTGCTGTTTGCAAGGAGCTGTAAATGAGTGCAGCCAGGCCCATGGCAGGGTGTTGCCTGCCTCCTGGGGCTGCTGTAGTACAGTCAGTGGGAAGTGACCAAGTGAAGCATGGCTTGAAAGTGGGCTGGGACAGAGGAGGGGCTGTGCGTTTAAGCTGTGGGAGGAGAGTTTCCCTACCTGTCCGTTACCATCTTCTGAGGAATACCTCCCAGGGAGAAATCCCTGGGCACGTGTCAGGAGTCTGAACAAGCCCGCTTCCTTCAGCCTTCAGTACCTAGTCTCAGGCAGCGCTGACCGAGCAGGTAGTTTAAGTAGAGCCCGGACAGTGACTGTGACACTTCTTCTCCAATACATGAGTATGTCAGATGCGAGCACTGAAGAACTGGTGCTGACAGCAGGTGTTGAACATGAGAAGTGTTAGAATCAGGGCAACTCACGGGAGTATTTTTTCTTTGACGGGTCAGTCCCTTTCACACTGGTTTCTTCACTGATATGAGAAAATACAGGGAGCACCCTAAAACTCTGCTGCAGACAGAAGCTGCGATGATAACAGAAGCATTAACAACCTAGAAAGGGCAAAGGGTAGGAACTCGGCCCGCTTACCACTTTGATCATGGACAGTTAGTACTTACGCATGTGAGCTCAACGACAATGTAAATAAGGACCCTTCTGATGAGGACATGCTGACTGCTATAAAGAAAACAAACTGCAAAAGACTTCAAGGATACTAGGGTAAAACAATTGTGGTACTAGGAGATGGTGACCTGCTACTCAAACGGCCCCCTCCACAAAGAGGGTGGATCCCTCCGTCAGGGATCAGGCTGGTATAGATTAAAACCAGCCCAGTGCACAAGTGTTAGTTTGACATTTTTAGATTGGACAATAAGGAAGGGCTAATCGTTATCTAACAGATGTTGTATACTTGAACAAAAGTTAGATCACGGGTGACATATAAAGAACTCTAGTAGATAACAGAAAACAAACAACAAAGACTGCTATTGTATGCAAAGATAAACAGGAACTTTAGGTAACTGCCCAAGAAAGTGAACAGTACATCTTGAGGCGTCAGAGGGATTAGATCATGATAATGAATTTTTGGAAACCTTATGTATATGCATGACTTTGTATAATAAATATGTCACTTGTTGAAACGGTGTGCGAGTCAGGAGGAGTGATCCCCCTTGCACCTGGCACTGCAATAAACATACCCGCTTTATCACTCTCTGCGCGTTGTAGAGTTCAATCCCGCATGTCACCACGGCTTCTGAAGACGCCTGCAGCTGAGCTCTGCAGGCACACATGGACCTCCCCCCCGCCATAGGCCCAGGCACCTGCAGCAGCACAAACATCCCCTCACCTTGGAGAATTTTCTGCTTTGTCACATGTGGTGGGGTGCAGAGGCAAGTGCTGGAGATGGCAAAATTGTAGCTCATCCCTGCTCCTTTTATTGACTCCAACAGAACTCACACTCGATAGGTCTTTTTCCAAACAGCAGCCTACATTTATTTTTTCATCATTTTGTCCATTTACTCTTTTTCAGGCTTTTTGCAATTTCTGTATGTAGTCCTTTCCGTCCTTTGGCGTTCCGCCCTCTTCCTTTCTGTGCACCTTCCCCTCGCTGATCGCCAGCTGAGCCATTTATAGATCTTTCAGGGTCTTTTTTTCCTGTCCCTTCTCCCTGCCGCTGGTGGCCTGTGGGTTTGTGGCAGTGTAATGACGAAAAACGTCCACCAGGGGGGGCAGAGAGATCGTCTTGCTGCTACCGGCTGCAGCAGCTGTCGTGTTACCTGGCCCCAAGCATCACAGCGGCGTCCTGCTTTGGAGAGGTCCCGTTTCCTCTCTCCCGGAAAAGAGGGTTTCGAACAAAACCACTCTTTTCTAACACAGATTCCTTCCCCCTTTGGCTCTGTCTTGGCGTTCAGAGAAGCTCATCCCAGTGTTTACCTCGTGGGAAATACTTCGCCAGCTTTCTGCCTGTGTCTCTTGAGATGCTTTGGTTTAGGAGAGTGGTGACCCGAAACCAAGAGGAAGGGACACGTTCTGACAGAGGAAGGACTTCCTTAGTGTCGTGCCCTGTTTACACATGAGCCCATCCTCGCCCTCCCTCAGGGCACTGAACTGCGTGGGAAAACGCTTCTTGCTGTGTTTCAGGAAATCCAGGAATGATACGCTTCAGCATAAGCAACACCTAAGAGTCAGAGCTTCTTCCACAGCTCTCTCGATTCTGCTTTGCTGGCTGAGGAACGGATGGATGCTCCAGCTTCAACATCTCTGTCCCACAGAGCAGTTCAGGTGTCAACACGAATGCACACATGCCTCATCACAGTGATCGTGCTGGGGGGTGCTGGTCGTGCTGAGGAGAAATGTTGGACAAGGAGAAGTGTGTGCCATTAAATGCAACCCTCTCACTTTGAGAATGTCTCCAGGCACTGTTCCAAAAGCAGATCAGGGTTTTGAGAAGCTTGCACGTGTGAAGTGCCCCAGGTAACCTCCCCATCCCTGGCACTGGATGTTGCTTAAGCTGAGTAAAGAAAACCTGCACCCAGGCAAAACATGGCTTAGGGGTATATTTGCACGATGAACTACTTCCCTTTCCCCACTGTGTGCCACACACAGGGCTGCCACTTGCACCACCATCCTCCCATCACAGTGGTACATGACAACCTCCTGACCCTGTTATTTGCCTAGAAGAGGCTGACGGGTGGGGTAGTAGTAGTACATTGAACAGCAGACAGCAGTCGAGCGGTAAACAGCAGATCTGAGAAACTTGAGGAGTCACCCCAACATAACAGACCAAACAAGAAATCTTGAAACACTCTGTTCCTGAGGAGACTTCTCCAGTTGCTCCTGTCTTGGCCACCACCACCATCTCCTCTCTAGAGCAGCTGCCACAACAGGGGCACAAACTCAGGAAGCATTGGCATCACTGGCTGGTGGAATAAATCACCCCCTGTTTCCAGCCAGCAGGACATCACTGATTCCATACTCTTAATTTCTTCCCAATACACTTCCAGCTCACAACGAGTGCCTTTGCCAAACCTCCCCTCCCAGAGGGGAGTGGGAGAAGCGGAAAGGTTCTGGCAACGGCAAAATATTCCAAAGTGTATTAAGCTGTGAATACTATTTAATTGCACAAAGTCCAAATAAAACGTTTTTGGGACTACAAAATGTCTCATCCATCTAAAATGGATCTTTTGATACGATTTGTCTTATAAACAATGTGAATGCTAGGGTGGTACACTCCAGGTAGGACCAAGGAACATTTCAGAAGATCAGGATCTCAGTAAAGGGGTTCTGCGCTCCCATGCTTTTCTCTTGGTTACACAGCAGAGGGAAGAATGAGGCCCACAATGTGATGAGCATGCCTTTCCCTCATCTGTGAGAAACCACTCTCAAAATAGAAAAATCAGTTTGTTAAGGACAGAACATTCTTCCACCGTACCACATAGAGCCCATGAAAACGGAGGGCAAAATCAAATATGTGAGGCAGAATAGATGTATCCTAAGTGTGTGGCACATCTGAGTCACTGGCAGTTCACTAAGCTGCTGGGTTTGGGAAATTTTGTACCTGCAGAGGTGTGCCTTAGGCAATGGTTTAGTTGCATGTTGCGTGAGCGTTCTGATGCTGAGAGAGTGTAACTAGTAAAGGACTTGTGGTCTGCAAGAGTTTCTTCTTTTACTCCGATGCTGTTAGGATTTCCTCGTGTTTCACCGCCGAGGAAATTGGTAACTACAAATTTGTCTGAATTCATCTGTACAAAGGCATTGAACACAGTCTTTTGTACACAGGGACCCAGTAGGGACACTCAGCTATTGGCAGGTATCGCCAGCATGATGCAGCAGGAGTAGTCCTAGGGCAGTTTTCCATTCCTGTCCTGATTTCAGCTGGGATAGGGTTGATTTTCTTCTTAGTAGCTGGAGAGTGTTGTGTTTTGGATTTGGTTTGAGAACAATGTTGATAGGACACTGATGATTCTAGTTCTTGCTAAGTAATGTTTATACTAAGTCAAGGACTTTCCAGTTCCTTGGGCCCTGCCAGTGAGCGGGCTGGAGGGGCGCAGGAAATTGGGAGGGGACACGGCCGGGGCAGGTGACCTGAACTAGCCAAACAGCTATTCCATACCATATGACGTCATGCTGATTATATAAACCGGGGGAAGAAGAAAGAAGGTGGGCACATGTGGCGTTATGGCGTTTGTCTTACCGAGTAACCGTTACGCGTGGTGGAGCCCGGCTTCCCTGGGGATGGCCGAACACCTGCCTGCCCATGGGGAGCGGTGAATGGATTCCTTGCTTTGCTTTGCTTGCGTGCGCGGCTTTTGCTTTACCTGTTAAATTGTTCTTATCTCAACCCTTGAGCTTTACATTCCTTTCCGATTCTCCTCCCTGCTCCTTTGGGTGAGGGGGACTGGGCGAGTGTCTGTGTGGTGCTTGGTTGCCAGCCAGGGTTAAACCACGACACACCGGAAGAAAAGTTTATGCTTGGAGTATTGCCAAAGTGCAAAACTGACATAGAAGTTTATGAAAATAATTTCTTGTGTCTCAATGGAAGCTCCATCTTCTTAGTGTGGTATGTTAGTCAAGACATCAGCTGAGACAATGTACGATGAGGTAATCCTGATTTCAAACAATAAGGTTGAAACTAGGATGACCAGTCAGGGGAAACAGAATGAACTTAATGGAAGTAGGGCAAAAGAGCTGTGCTGACCAGAACAAATTTTTTGTGTCCAAAACTATCTCCAGACAAAATCACCATTAGAAGTTCAAACATGAAGAAAAACTTGTAAACGGAAAATATGGTGAAGTAGACTTACCCCAGCACAAACGAGGGAACTACTTCTGAATGTTTCACTTTATGTTAGCCGTTACACATTTTTGTTATAAAGCCACTCCACAGTACCTACAACAACATTTGTAAAGGAAGAAAGTACTGCATTTGAAAACATCTAAGCAAGATACTTTAGCAATGTCAAATTCTGATTACTATTAGTAAATAGGAAGCATATAAAGTCAATTCTTACAAAATATTTAGTTTCATGATCGTTGAACAGTTAAATCAATGACCAAAACCAATCTCCAAACTCCTTGTTTTTCATATGCAATTATCCTTCATGAATCTGCAATGACAAAAATTTCAATAATGCAGTTCCTTATTATCTGCACTGATAAGACTGTATTAGGATTAGCCTTCAGGGTTCTGCTGCAGGCTCCACCAGAAGACCAGCATGTTGGACCGAGACTTGGGCCAGGGTTATGAATGCAGAGCTCAGCACAAAGACGCTTAGTTCTAGTTCCAGCCAGAATAAATTACTTTGGAGCAACTCTGAGTTCAGGATACCTGGGGCCACGCGGCTCCCCGACCTGCATGGTCTGTGGGGACAGTCGGTGTGACACAGCACGTGACGGTGCCCTGCCCTGGAGCCCAGTGCTGGCAGGGGACCAGCATCGCCCCTCAGGTTGTGCGGGGGCTGGACACCAGCAGCACGGGGGACAAGGGCAGCTCCTGGGAACGAAGATATTCTGCTCCGCAGTGAGAGGGATGAAGGCCCATGGCAGGTCATGCCCCTGTGGACCCTGAATAACGCCCACGAAGAAAAACACCTTTCTCATGATAAATCAAGTTTTTTCTTGTCGCATACACACTGTAGCAACTACAGCCCTTGGTAAAGCAATGCAAGTGGTAGAGGGGCAGCACTGAGCAGAGCCCATGGGACTTGCCAGGGTGTTGACCATGTCAGGAATTCTCTACACAGAAGCAAAACCAGGAGTCCCAGGGCTGCCCTAGCCCTGTCCTGCTGAGTGCTGCATCAGGAGCTCCAAGTGGTGGTGTCCCTTTCTACGAATTTATCATGTTTCCTGTGGCTCAGCTAAGCAGGATCTCTCCATGGACACAAAGCCCTCTCCTGCATCTCCCCTACCACGTTCCAGGGTCTTCAGCCTGGGCAAACACACCACAGAAGTTGTGGCAGGACCCTCTCCACACTACCCGCGATGGTCGGTGAGGACCATCCGCCAACGTGCACACGCTTTGAGACCGTCTGCGTGAAATTCCCTGAGTGGTGATCTCAGGCTCCAGTGGTCTATTTTAAACACAGTATTTCTTATGGGTGGAAAAGACAAAGAGGAGGTAAATTCAGAACGGTTTGCACTGTGTGCCTGTTCATACGTCTGGCTGGAGTTAAGCTCGGAAGGTATGCTGGGATTAGTTCCAGTCTGTGAAAATACCTTGCATTGTCTTACATCTTTCCTTTGGCAATCATCTCGCTGGTCTTTTTCCAACCCTGCACAGTGTGGCCCAAGCCAGACAGCAGATCAGAGAAGGCAGAAAGGAATAGCCGGGGATTTTTTCCTCGCCTCTTGTCATTTATGTACCTGGACATGGATAAACAGGTATATTCGCTAGTGGGCATATGGTTCTCTTCTGAAGGACACATGTGCTTCTGCAGAATCTTTTCTTTCTTTTTTTTTGCCCCTTCCTTCCCAGAAGAAGAAGTATTAGAAAATCCAGGTCCCAACTTGGATGTTAGAACAGAACAGATGTGCTCTTTTCTTCTACATTTCCCCAGGTGACTCCTTGAGGACTTTTTGTTCTCATGTAGCTACCAACGTTGACTTGGAGAGTTGCTAAGTGCTGTGAATCAGCCACGTAATGAGAAACATTTAGCGCTTAGAGGCATTTGGAAAACCTTGTTTTTTACTGGTATATGTCCCAAGGTTATGTTCACTGACTCAAGGAAATGTCACAGACTGTCACTCGGAGCATTCAACAGAGAACTAACTTCTACTTTATATTTGCAGTACGATTGGTTACACATGCTCTTACGGCTCCTGCCTAATGTGTTGACCTTGAAGGGTGAAATTCTGCTCAAATGTCATTCTGAGTGGTATCCTAAGAAAACAGCATCTCTCACATAACAGATAAACCTGTGAGCGAATTCATCTTTGCCATGGCTGGTTGAAACCCAGCAGTCCTCTTGAGCAGTGCAGAGCCAGTGCTGTGTTGGCAGGCTGCACAGGAGGCACCTGCTTCTCTCATCTCCCTCAGAAAGGGGCTGACAGTGTAGTGCCGGGGACCATGGCCAGGGCAGCCCTGGCTGGCTGGAGCACTGTTGCCTGTGGCTGGATACAGCAATGGAAAACCCATCCTGGAGATCCTAGAACCCGTCCTCGAGATGCTGGGCTTTGCCTAGTGGGACTAAAACCTGTGAAAAATAAAACAAATGCCTAGCTGCAAACTCCAAGTAGATGGAGGGAAAAATCTGGGACCCAGAGTTATTCCATGGTCTGATCCTGGCCGCACCTGGCTGTCACACTCGGCCAGGTAGGGCTGGTGCAGGACACTTGTGAGGACAACAGTAAAGGTTTTTGTGATTCACTTAGCTGCCCTGTGCTGTTGGCTCTGAAAGGAGCCGGTGAAGGACAGGCTACTCTTCCCACAAGAACAGCATACTTAGCTATTTTTAAAAGAGAATACATCCCTTTGGTCCACAGTCAGGTGGCTGTTGATCATGTTCCTTGTTGCATGGCAACCCCCCTTCTTTCCCGTCACGGCAAACTTCTTTAAGTGGTCTGTGTGAAGCTCCTTGACTTTGTGCTGCCCTTCTGTGGACCTCCCCTTCCAAAACATTCCTAGCCCTGAAAAAAAAAAATAAAATAGTAATGATAGTAGTAATAGTAATCGTAATAGTCATAATAAAATCCAGCCAAGCATGTTTCCTGGGATACGCCACAAAGGAAATGAGCTATTTGATGACACGTGAAGAGAAGGAAAAAAAGAAAGAAGGATGTTAATACACAGAGAGGACGAAACCACAGAGGACGCATTCTCTGTCAGAGCCAGGCTCCTAGTGTTTGGTGAGTGATTCAGCTGGCTCAGCAAATTCAGAAAGACACTGTGGAGCAAAGGCTTCAGCCAGGCTTTCAAGGGCAAAACTGCCAAAATGGCATGCAATGCCGAAACATCCTTCCTAAATCATGTAGATAAGGTCTTATGTCTCCGTCATTCAGAGATGATACGCACCTCCAGGTATCTCCCTCAGCATCTGCGAGGGGTGCTACTCCCATGGCACGCATGTGCCTGCAGAGAAAGCTGGTCTGAACTGGCACCACTGGATGAGCCCTCAGCCTATCAGTACAGACAGCAGCAAGGCCACAGCCACCCTCTCTTTTATTGCTTGCCTTGCCCTAGCAGCTGTCGATACATTCTGGGAGCAGGCATGCCCAGTGTTCTGTATCCATACCAAACAAGCCTCTCTTCTTGTTTACTTTGGCAGCTCAATGACATTCTGCAGAGGCTTTCTCAGAAGTGCCATTAGATCCATCAAGTAATATGGTCAGGCGGGTAATCGCAGGGATGTCGTGCTAACCTTGGAGAGGCATCTAGAATCCTTAAAATTAGGTGCTTCCACTGGTAGGCTATACATCTGCCATTCATCATAACATATGAAGATCTGGAGCAGTTGCGATCTCTTTGTCAATGTGGGTGCAAATCTAGGTGAGGTCCATTGAAGCCAGTATTCCAATAGTATGAGGTTTATGTCAGAGGGTACAAGGTTGATATGTTTGTGGCAGATTCTCACCAAGCACAAAGAAGCGAGTATTTTCCCTTTGTCCCGTTTCTCATTTCACTGGGGACTAGTCTAAAGATGTTCTAACGATACAAAGTCTAAAAGTGCTTCCAATTGCAACTCTGAGTGCTCCCATCCCTCCACACACCCCCACCCCCCCACCCCCACCCCCCTTCTTTCTGTCTTCCTCACTGTCTCGTTTTGTGCCATTTTTCACCGTGTTTTTTGAGCACGCTCCAGAGAAAAACCACTCGGAAGAGCAAAGTTCCTTGTGGACATCATAATCTCTGTTTTTTCTCGTTTACCTGGTTTTGAAACAGTTCTTCCTTGGGGAAAGGTTTTTCTCTTCATAAGTGCTGTGGCCAATATTTATGAAAACGGTAACTGACTTCACGTATGTAATTCCGGTGACGAGGAAGAAACTAGATCAAATTTCAAGTCTAGTATGGCTTGAGTGACATCACCAGCATTTACTGCTGTGATCTGAATGAGGACCAAAGATTCTGTCACCACTGAGCAAAGCAAAAGGATTTCTCTGTTACCAAAGACACCTTTGATAGCGTTTAGCTATAGCGTTTCTACATGTTACCCATGCTGCTGACAGCTGGACAGTGCATATTCTGCCTTGCTCTCCTCCAGCATCTCCTAATACTGTTTCAACGGGCATTCCTGGTTTAGGACCTTGATTTCATATATGTATAAGTTGTGGCTTTATAGAAGCCCCTTTTGGGTAAATGTTTAAAAGCTGGTGGGAATCCCCAGGAAACCACAGATAAAAAGTGATGGCTCTGAGACTTCTACAGCTGCAGTGACAACAGATAAGTACACTCCATAAGTCATTTTCCATGTCTGTCCTTCGGTTTTCCTATAATACGCCTTCTCTACATTCTTGCAATTAATAGGCAGAAGATAACTTTCTCTACAGGTGACATATTTTGTAAATTACTTCAGTCCCCTCTTGTAGTTTTAGTCACTGACACACGTTTCTCCCTTAGAAACACTCTCCTTCACAGTACATATTTGCATCTTTTATGTGTAAGTTGTAAGGCAGCCCTTGGCATAAATGGGAATGGATCGCTTTGCCTTATACATTGCCTATACACACATGCAAGTGTGTATAACACTTACAAGGGATATCTACCTCCTCTGTGTCAGAAGACAGCATCTGCAGTCCACAAAATACTGAACATGCCAAAAGAGCTGGGAGTTGTGAGATTTCCATCAAAGGGCATCAGATCAGCCAGTTCCAGGAGGCAGGAAATTCAGCTGGAGCGGATACCTGCAATGGGTCTATTTCAGTCAGAGACAAGCCTCCCATAAAACCCCAGAGCTGGCCACCGAAATAGGACAGAGTCCCAGCCTCGAGCAGAGATCTGCATCCAAACTTTACCTCTAGTTCCACCATGGCAAATTGTGTTATATTTTTTATACCTTTTGACAGAGAAAGACTTCTCAATGATCTTCCCTTCAGGCACGGATTTTTCTCTCTCTCTTTTTTTTTTTTTTCCCCCAGAGGGTAACTAGGACAAACCCAGGAAAAAACTTTATTATTTCATTCATCTTGGGGTTCATCCCGTTGAAAAATTGAGAAGATTATGCTGCTTCTCTTGCATCACTTTACAGCATGGGGGTTTTTTAACAGGTCTTTCACATCTACAGTATGGCCTGGCTCTGCCTGCCTTTGAATTTCCGTTACACGGGTGCCGTGCAGTAGGGCTCCAACACAGCCTTGAGATTCCTCCACATGGTGAATTACAGAATCATAAAATCAGTTGGTTGGAAAAGACCTTTAAAATCATCAGGTCCAGCTGTTAAGCCAGGACTGCCAAGTCCATCACTAAACCGTGTCGCTAAGCATCGTACCTACATGGTTTTTGAAAACTTCTAAGGATGGTTATTCCACCACTTCCCTAGGCAGCCTGTTCCAATGCTTGACCACCTTTTCAGTGAAGACATTTTTGCTAACAGCCACTTGAAATCACCCCCAGTGCAACTTGAGGCCTTTTCCTCTTGTCCCATTGCTTTTTACCGGGGAGAAGAGACCAGCCCCCAGCTGCGGCGAATGAAGAGACGGGACGCAGCTTGATGCAAGCAAGTTGTCCCTTTATTAGTGATTTTCTTACAATTATATACGTTTCTACCTTCTACGTATTACACACTGATTGGTTAAATCTTAAGCGTAAAAAACACTGATTGGTTGATATTTAAGGCACACCGTTAGAACAATAGGAACTTACTAGTTTATCTTGACCTAGCAATAATTTCTATTCCAAGGTTAGGGACTTTCTTTCTACGCGGCTTTCTTGATTACATATCGGCGCCATCTGTTCCCTTATCTGGCTACTCGTTTCTCTGTCCGTCTGGTTGCCTCCTCAGCTGTGACGGCTCAGGGGCCTGCCGTTAGCTTGTTCCTTTGCTCCCAGGGCTTGTGCCCTACGAGTTCTAACAAGTCTCTATTCGTCAGGCTATCAGTACTTGGACACTTGTCCTTGAGGCCTTGTCCTACATCTCCCCCTTCCTGTTGCACAAAAAGAACCCCTGAAATCGAACGAGTTACTAATTTTTGTAAGCATTGTAAAAGACAAGGTATAAGTAATAAAACAAATAGAAAAAGCAACTAAGACATATTATCAGTGTAAAAATAACCCACTGTCTCTGTTCCGTACAATTTTACAATTTCCCCTTTTTGTTTTTGAACAGCTGGTACCAGGTTTGCCATGTTCTGCAGGGCCCTTGCAAACATGACAGCAACCAAGGTAATAGCAAACAAACAATACTGCCAATTGAGTGAATGGATGCCAAAAAAGGCTGAAATTTTCTCAGATTTTGATAACATGTTACTGCAATGGGGTGCCTAAAATCCACGCAGCACATACCATCCAAATCCTCACAGCCGTGTCCCTGAACCAACAACAAAAAGCAGTGGCAATTTTGACTCACATTCTTAACTGCCTACCAAACAAGGTGATTTAACTCTTTAATGCTTTCCCTGCTGTTACTCTGGATAAGAGAAGAACCGCTGTGATACATTCCCATCATAGCCTCCAACTACATTAGCATCTACAGAAAGACAATTATCGACATTCAAAGTGTAAACAATATCAGCTTCTTTTGGATTAACATTATACATAGGTGGAAGGGCACACCAAACAAGAACTGGTTCAGTCAAAAAGTTCGAAACATCGCATGCCTTCTCTGAACATACCTCTGGGGTCATTCCCCTCATTCCCTCTCTTTTTTATGCAAAGAGAAACACTTTTACCATAACAGAGAAGCCCCTATTTACATCTCTGAGCCCGGACACAAACCGCAGCTGTATGCTCCACCAGGCTCAGGGCAGAAATCATTCATGTAGTTACATAGCTATATATCACTACAAGCATGCAGACACCTATTAGACACTAGATAACCATGTTTATCTTTCCTAGTCTCCTTCACAATACCCAGCTGTTCTCTCATCTCTTGTTAGGTCAAATAATTCTCCAGTTTCCTCTCCTATCTCTCTCTTCAGACATTCTCTATCCTCCCCTTTTTTGCTTGTTAATTGCGACGAGGCAAAGGGTGTGTGTAGCTGGGTGACCATGACCTGCTTTAAGTTACAATCAACTAAACACTGAATACAGAAAAAAAAAAAAGGCATGGGAGACATAAGGCAAACATCAATAAGGTGGTTAAAGATAATTATAATAAATCCTGTAATACTTTTGAGTCATGGCCCAAAGTTTCCCAGCCGTGAGAAGAGACCAAAGGCATCCCGCCCCTGGCTCTGCCGCAGATCTTTGTTATAAGGCTTTTAAGTTTTGTATACTTTTGTAAATTAATTCACAGTGGTCACTCAGATTCACGTAACACATCCTATCAACGTCTTCACACTTGTGTCCCTGTGCTAATAATAAACACCAATAGCAACTCGGTTCTGTAGCAACATATGATGGACAGAATCAACATCTGTTAATAAGCCAGAAAAAAAAAATAGTATTTGTAGTATTACTTTGTTTAGCAAGCTAGCAGCCTAATTTACTAAGCAAGTTAAGAGCGTGTACTATTCTTACAGAAGAGATTAGAGAAGCAAAAATCTGTTATGCTGCATTCCAGAACTCAGCCTGAGAATTAGTCTGCTGTGAGTTCTGCGTTACAATCATTTGACACATGTTGGGGTTGCGATTGTGAAAGTTGCCCGTTTACAATTTTCATTGGCATTATCACAGCTAGTTGTTTTAAAAGCAACCCTTGAGCTTCCTGATGTTTGACTTGTTGCAAAATATTCTGAAGCCAATCAATCAAGTTAGTATTAAAGTTAGTGACTCTCTAGGACCCTGCAAGACTGTGGCAAGACTCCCGCATCCTGACTGCCTTAATAGCCATCTCATTCATTTGCAAACAGTTGTCCCTGGGATACCTTGCCTGAGTCACAGAATCGGCACAGTTAATTGCTCCAGCCAACTGCTCATAGTTAACAGCAATTCCCCGATTAAGGTTTTCAGTCAAGGCCACTACACATAGCTCACAAAAATCAAATAACCACATCATATACTGTATCAGTTAGTACCATACAAAGCAATAACTTCCAATCATGCAGTGTGAGTGTATAAGGCTCTGCCATCACTTCAAGAAGGGACATAGCAAATGTATTATAAATCCTCCCTTCCTGCACTGCTTTGCTTAACTCTTTAACAGCCTCGTATTGCACAGGCTGCCACTCTGCAGGTTGATTTGTCTGACAAAATACTGAACATGCCCTAGCGACTCCCAAAACCCATCACTTAAGTGTTTCCCACTTGCATTCCTGCCACCAATCCCTCAGACCCCCTTTCACCCTCCCCCAAAATACAATCAATGCATCAGGAGAGACAAGGGGGTGGGGGAAAGGTCTAGCTCCTTTTCCAGATCTATAGGACCTGGATCAAAAGGTTTATCAGTGTCAATGGAATCATTGTCCGAGTTGTCCTGTTCCCGTGCTTGGTCCTGTGTTGCGAGGGTCGCTGCAATCAGTGACAGAAGCTTTGGGGGCAGAGGAGGTGTGGACATTATCGCCATCGTTGACAGTGTGTTGAGAAGAGTCGCGCTGTCGGTGAAATTTACAGCCTCCTCTAGTTCAGTGCTTACACTGTTGGCGGAATTTACAGCTTCCTCTGGTTTAGCACCGATAGTAGAATTAGTCCACGCTTGGCAAAGAGTAGTCAGAATTTGCCACCAAGGTGCTAAATGCATTCCCGACACGGAGTTCCCCTCTGCGGCAGCATCATACAATTGTCTGCTGACCGCTTTAATTTCTTTCAAAGTCTCTAAAGTTTCTTGACTGCTCGCCTGTCTCAATGAGTACAGGTTTCTAAAACTTCTTAAAATTTCTTCAAATATTTTAAATCTCTAAGGTTTCTTGGCTGCTCACCTGTCTCGATGCATACAGGCGTTATCCTTGGGGTTTAGGTTGTCCACCTGGTCCAGACAGCAAGACGATCGTTCAGCCAAGCCGTCTCCTCCGGAACGCAGCCCTCTTCCACAAGCTGTCTTTTTTCCGTCCTTATTCTTCCAAGGCTTCGGAACACCACCATAGGGGTCACCATTTGAGGAGATTGAGGCACGGACTCCCTGATCTGACTAGAAGACCCTTTATGAGTCCATATACGTCTCTTTCTGGGGATGAAGCCTGATTCCCCATTATGGATTTCCCACAGCTCACCTCTCAACTCCGGAGGGATTTATGGCCGGCCGGCTCCTGCTTCCTTTCAGCAGATCATTCAAAGTTCTGTGGGATTCGCTGCATGTCGCTCAGTCAGGCGATTCGAGAGCCCTTCACGTTAGATCCTTAAACGGATCACGTCGGGGTCACCAATTTGCGGCGAATGAAGAGACGGGACGCAGCTTGATGCAAGCAAGTTGTCCCTTTATTAGTGATTTTCTTACCATTATATACGTTTCTACCTTCTACGTATTACACACTGATTGGTTAAATCTTAAGCGTAAAAAACACTGATTGGTTGATATTTAAGGCACACCGTTAGAACAATAGGAACTTACTAGTTTATCTTGACCTAGCAATAATTTCTATTCCAAGGTTAGGGACTTTCTTTCTACGCGGCTTTCTTGATTACATATCGGCACCATCCGTTCCCTTATCTGGCTACTCGTTTCTCTGTCCGTCTGGTTGCCTCCTCAACTGTGACGGCTCAGGGGCCTGCCGTTAGCTTGTTCCTTTGCTCCCAGGGCTTGTGCCCTACAAGTTCTAACAAGTCTCTGTTCATCAGGCTATCGGTACATGGACTCTTGTCCTTGAGGCCTTGTCCTACACCCAGCTGCCTACAACTTCCTTTCAGGTAGTTATAGAGAGCAATAAGATGTCCCCTGAGCCTCCTTTTCTCCAGACTAAACCACCCCAGTTCCCTCAGCTGTCCCTCATAAGACTTGTGCTCCAGACCCTTCACCAGCTTCGTTGCCCTTCTCCGGACATGCTCCAGCACCTCAGTGTTTTTCTTGTAGTGAGGGGCCGAAACTGAACACAGTATTCAAGGTGAACTGGATGACAGGGCAGCAGCCATGTGGGAAAGGAAGGGGATCTCTGTTTTTTGTAAACTTAAGAGAAATGGAAAATGAAGACTTTAGTAGCCCTTGCTTTCTGTCTTTGTAATTGCAAGAGAGTGAGTTATGGTTTGCACTCTTTGCATGCTTTGATAAGTGCATCTTGATCCTGAGTACCTAGAGGTGGCCTGGATGATACCTGGTGGTTCCAGGTGATACCTGGAAACCAGGTATCAGTTACGTCCTCAGTAAATGTCCCTTTGCTTTTATTTGCAAGCTGAGTTTTAGTTGCAACTGAACTATATGTTGAAAACGATTGTTGGCTTGGACAGGTCCTATCACGCTGGTCTTCTCAGGAGGAAGACACACTGCTTGGCTGTGGAAGTTGCATGTGCCTGGAGTGCTGCACACGGGGAGAAGATGATGTCTCTGGCATACAAGGGTGAAGACACAGATCTAAAGGGACAGCAGCAGGGCAAGAGCAAAGCAGAGCGAGTAAAATTTCCTCAGTGGTGGAGGAAAGTGTAAATCTGGGGGCAGCAAGTGAGCTGGACTTTTAAGCACAGAGAAAACAAGGAGGCTACGTGCTGCGGACATTTCTTGGCACACAGGATGGGGCTTGCAGTAATGAGTATTTCTCAGCATAACAAAAGGTGCATTTCATTTGGCACGCATTCAGTATTAGTGCTCTGAATTGAGCTCACTGGCACTTGGGAGGGATGAAACAAATTGAACTTTTCAGCTATGAGCGAACTTCTCAAACGGTAGCTCTTTCTGCAGAAAGACAATTGAACTGCACTGCCAATGAGAGGTTTTCTATGAACCGAGGAAACTTAACAGCAATGACAGTTGTTACTGCTGCAGGGCAAAAGTAAAGATGATTTGGAGAAGGAAATGAGTTTGTAGGTTTTAGGCAAGCATTGCCTAATTTTGTGTCCAAGACCCTTGAATTTTGTCACAAAGTGAGCAGTGCTTGCTGTTCTTACTGAGCCAGACAGGTTGATTCGAGTCCTTCAACTTAGCAAAGCTGTGCACGGCTCATTCCGTTAAAATGCAGTCTGACCACCACTCACTCCAGATCAGCATTCATCATCACTCATTCCAGATCATCACTCCTAATGTTCTGGTGGTTTAAAATCAGCCTGTCAAATCATAAAATTTGAAAAGCAGCAGAATATCAAGGTTTTGGACTTAAGAGATCCCTGAACAAAGGTACGTGGCTGATGATTCTCATCTGTGGAAAATGAAGGGTCTTCAGTTGTTCTGGTGCTTGCCACAGCAAAACACCCCTGGAAAACAGTGTAATCTTCCACAGGTTAAACAAAGCCGTTTGTCTTCAAAGAGTTTTTTTACCTGCAGGTTTCCGTCAGAGAAAACCCAAGAGGAGGAAAACATTCCCATTGGCCATCAGCATCCCACAGGAGTCTTGCTGCCATTTTCTGCAGCACTTTGTGGACTCTGGACACTCAGTATCTTTCAAAGCAGGGTGCTGAAATGAATTACAGGCCTTTGAAGTTGTTCCTTGGGATGTGTGATGCATACAGCTCATGTGAATTTCTTGTCTTTCTCTGGAGTTCTGAGTAGTGGCCTGCTCTTGAATCTAGTTATTAAATCAGAGAAGACAAGACTTCCATTGAACTTCGCACACAGTGGAACTGCCAGTGCACAGGAGCAAAAGCACCATATCACGGTTGTCCAGGCATCTGGAGTCAACTGTCTGCACAGTCAGCTGTCTCCACAACTGACTCAGCCGGTGTCACAGTTGAGACCTCTGGAGACACTGTGATATGGACAGATACAGGTCTGGAAAGAATACAGGTGCCATCTTTGGAAAACGAAAAGGCACAGGCTAATTCTGGCATTTCACTTTATGCTGTATGTTGTAACCTCGCCAGCAAAGAGGTCTTGTGTATCCTGAAGCAGATTACTGCGATTTTCTAATCTAGCTGTAATACTTATGGAGGATTTTTAGAGATAATTTTCTCTCGTCAGTGTTGTACAACATATAGTTGTACAACTATCCCAAAATACTGTAGCGGTGAGGTGCTGGAAACAGAATTCTACATGTAGAGATATTTCCAAATTAACAGCTGATTAGGGATCCCATATTTTATAGTGATACCCATAAAATCAAGTGAAAAGAAAAAAGTAGATTTTCATTCCCTTTCCCCTTCAACAGAAGTGGAAAGTGTCCCTGACCATGGCAAGGGATTTGGAACCAGATGATCTTTAACGTCCCTTCCAACCCAAACCACTCTGTGATTCTCTGATTCTTTGAAGATATGCTGGGTCAGGAGTTCCTGTGCTTTTTGTTCATTCTGCTAGGAAAAAACAAACCAAACCAAACCAAACCAGAAATTTAGGAAGTCTGCAAGTTTTCATATGGAGATATGGTAAAATCCTACTGCTTGTGGGAGTCTGATCCTTGACTGAAGATTTCTTTTGCAAGAACTTCCCCTTTCAAGGTGGAAGCTCTTCAATGCCCCTCTCCAGACTGTTACATCCCCTACATACCTGTCGCGACGGAGGGAAGACACAGTCACTCAATATGAGTGATCAGCAGACTTCGTTTATTGTACCTTACAGTCACCTTTTATGCCTTGCTATAATTAGCTCATACATATTACAAAAGTTAAGCTCCTTATTGGTTAGTTGCCTAAATACCAAGCCTGCCCCTAGTTTCTCTTCTGTAGTTTTCTGTTCGCACCTGCAACATTCTTCCCCCACCGAAATCTTCCTGTTATTGTGTAACAAGAACAGCCAAAGACAGTGTATTTTGCTTTACTTCAGATAAGCTGAGAGCCATGTGCTTTTTTGTCCAGCCAGCTGGACTATGTCTATGAGACCTTCTTCAGCTAGCCAGTTATGCACACATACCAACACCTCTGCTACTCTTCTCTTTTCTGCTGTTTGAGCCCCTGGAGTTTCCATAGGGATTGATGGGCCAGCCAAGCAAAGCACATTATTTACAGCATTATCAAGGATACTATCTTCTTAAACGATGGGAAGAAGAGTGATATCATAAAACGTATGTGACACCACTCCCACCCCCCAAAGCAGGCAAAGAAACTGCACAAGATTCTTGGTTTTCTCTTGAATGCTGAGCAGAAGAAAAGTTCTGCATGGCTGTAGTTAACAAGTTCAGAGAGGTTCAAGTTCCATTGCTTTGTGGACTAGGCTTCCATTCTTTGTCTATGATGACTAGACATGCCATCTCCATTGTCTGAAAACAAATAATGGCTTTTAAAACTATTGTGATGAGCAAGTAGATTCACTTTAACTTCTGCCTCATGGCAGCAGTGATAGATATTAAACCCGTACAATAGGGTCCTGGCTCCCATTCTGGCCTCTAGAGAAGTGGGTTTGGTTTGGCCCCAGCACAAAACAAACAATGGAGTCATCCTGGAGCAATTTTCACAAGAATATCCACCTGTGAGAAATGACTCTTTTCAAATCACATTGAACAGGAGTAACAAGGGCTAATAGTCCAGCCAACACTTTTTCTCAAATGAAATTAGGATAGAGGTGGCTAGGATTTTCTTCTGCCTGTCTCTACTCATTAAGCTAAAATTTGCTGAGCAGCTATTTGACATCTCAGTGATGTGTACCTTTGAAACACAAAATGTTTAAAAATATATTAACATATCCATTAAAATTAATATTTGAGTATGTATAAACATATATGGAAACATACATTAAATACTTTTGTTTCTTATTGAAGAAGTGACTCCCATTTTTGCCATTTGCATAAACTTCTTCTGTCTGAATAGAGGTGAGAAATGTCAATCAGAATTCAGGCCTTACTAGACTCATACTTTCTTAAAAAACGTAAGACCACATACATATTTAATTGAACCATCAGAAACTCAGGGAAGAGTTCCAGTAGGTAGCAGGAGGTTTCTGCTGACTGAAGAAACAATGTTTCATTTTGTAGAGTTTCTGGAGCCAAAAGTGCTTTCCAGTCTGGCTCCTGAGGTGGCATTACACTGGTAAAGCCACTCTGCCACACGTCTCTGTCTCCCACTCCTCCCAAGTGAAATCAAACTCAAGACAAAGTATTATGCACAAGAAAGTGCAGGAAAATTCTGATGTGCATTTAGTGACTTAAGTCAACGTGTTTAAATGGGACACTTTTCCATGGGCAGTTTCATTAACGGATACCTTGAAGCCTGCCAGACTCAGCTCTTTTCTATGGGGGAAAATGTCTCAAAGCTGCTTTTCTCCAGACTCCCGTTGCCCTGCATTAAATGAGAACAGTCCCCTCTGGACACTGCTGAAGAGAAGTCCTTGTGCACGCGGAGCTTGTGCCAGAGCAACGCTTGCTTACTGCCACACTAGTAGTGCGGACAGGGTATATTGAGTAGGGTGGACTTGGAGGTGGCAGATCCCTTTCACAGCGGTTGCTGAGCCTTCAGCCTTTTTCTTCTAATGGGACAGAAGGGGGTCAGATTTTGAACATTTCACCATTCAGTCTGATTCAATTAAAAGTCAGTTTTCATTTCAGATGTAGCTTATGCGCTTGCTGAAAACCTTGGTCAAAGTTGATAACATTCCATAAGTGTTTCTTTTTTGAGAAAAGGTGATAGACTGATGCATATGCCTTTCACATCAGACCCAGTTGCCTCAGAGTTGACAGCATTTACTGCCAGCAGCTGGAATGAGCAGTCCTCAAATTACAGCTGCTCTGGGAGGACGAATACGGAGAAGAGATTGCTCATACACTGGAGCTCTTAGCCCCGAGCAATCAACACCTTGACCTGCTGCCAGAAATGGACAACATAGGGAGCAAAGATGCTCTTAAAAAAGTATTTAGCAGAAGGGATGCTCCGGTGCTTCCTGGTGCAAACCCTGGTAGAACAAACCTCGGTAGTTCATACTGGATTCAGACAAGGATGTAGACCACCACGATGACTCTTCCAAGCCCAGGCAGATGGAGATCAGAGAAGGTACTGCAATTAGCTGCTGCCAGACAGCAGTGCAGCTCCCCACTGCTGCAGGAAGTGCCCTTCCAAGCCTATTCCATGCCTATTCCAAGCAGGAAGGCCCAGAAAGGGCTTCAGACCCTGTTTCTGGA
Source organism: Falco rusticolus (assembly GCF_015220075.1). Classification (NCBI taxonomy): domain Eukaryota; kingdom Metazoa; phylum Chordata; class Aves; order Falconiformes; family Falconidae; genus Falco; species Falco rusticolus. The sequence goes on from NC_051210.1 coordinate 10,626,599, forward strand.
TGCATTTCCCTGCCACCCAGCATTATTTGAAAGTAGCTTGCTTTTGCTTCACAGTCAGATGTCTCTGACTCAGGATCTTGCTGGTGACAGAGTTAAATGCTGTCCTCTGGGCTTGCTGTTCTTACAAAGCAGAAAATGCATGTGTGTTGCTGGGGTCCAGGGTGAAACCAATGTTTTCAGGCAACTTGGGACCAGCAGGTCTGTTTCACTTACAATGTGATTCTGCATCCCGGGCACCCATGGATGGAAATGATTTTGCCAGTCCTTCTTCATACTTGTTAGATCCCTTGAGGTTAGTGACACAATTATAGCTGTAAAGTGTGAATTGTTGGCGGTATTAATAAAATATTAATGAAAAAAATAATTTTTTTAAAAAGTAACCCTTTTTTTTCATTCCCTCTAGGAAGAGTGATCTGCTATTCTTGGTGTACCCAAAGCCTGGCCTGAAATGTGGTCCGTCCCGAGCACACCCTTTCCCTTTCCGGGGACAGGTGGCATCATTCTCTCAAGGCCCGGGTCAGCGTGATAATATCAGTGGTGGTATATCAGTCATTACTGTAACACACAGTCAAAAGCAGCAGAACTAGGAGCCAACGAGGAAGAGCAGGAGTGAGCTACTTCTTTCTCTTTCTTTTGCTCTCCCTTCCTCCTTCCTCCTTCTGCTCAAAGGAAAACCAGAAGGACAGTGTTGTGCCAGAAAGGCCTGTTGGGTTACATCTGGGACTCTGTCAAAAAAGCAAGGCTTTGAGGCTCTTGATGACGCACTTCCTAAACTGATGATGGTTCCTTTATCAGCTGCAGGGTGATTGCGTGTCACTGTGGCTCCTTACTCTCCTTTCATCTTCTTTGCTCTGGAGCCCAGCCTTTATTCATGTCTGGGTTAGGTGTGTAGCATCAGTTCATCATTTTCCACCTTCACAGCTTTTGGATGGTGCAGAATTTTATCCAAGTCAGGACAGGTGTTAAAAGACACTTTCTGAACATGAGGATGACACCCTAGCAGAATTTTAGCTCCTTCTGCAAAGCATGGGTTCCCTTTGGCCATATTTGACCTGTGCATGTGTGCCACCTTGAAGCCTGTGCCCTTCCCGTATTCTCCAGTCAAGTCCTGCCCCTAAACAGTTGAAAACAGAAGTTCATGGTGGAAAGATCTGGGAAACGTTAACCGATTTTGAATTCTGGTTTGAAAAAGTTCTAAGACAAACTTTGTAATGCAAGAGGTAAGTCTGTTCAACCATACACGGTGCAAGAGTCAAATTTATTTTTTTTTTTTTTTATTCATAGCGGTACAGTGAAGAGTAGAATGGCTTCTTAGTAACGCTGCAGTGACAAGTAATGTTTTTCACAGCTTCTGCTGAAATGGAGGGGGGTCTCTCCACTGATGTCCCAGGTCTTGAAACCCTTACTGAAGCCCGGATGTGATCCATAGTTTGCCTGCAGGATTCACCCTCCATGGGACAATGGCAGAGCCTAATTGCTTTGTGTGACATTCACAATGGCACCTTCTCCATTGCTGTCAAAAATGAGTGGCATCACTTGCCTTGCAAATACTAAAAATTTATGCATTTAAAACCTGGCATTGCTATTCACTACCTTAAATCTTGGCCCGTCTCTTTTGCAGATTGTTTTTACAGATACGGAAAAGAAGTGTGGTGGGGTTTTTGTTTCATTTCCTATCCATATAGTTATGCATAAAAAGGAAAGGAGAGACATGGTTCACTGGTTTGAGACGCTTTACTTGTAGCCTTAGAATTCAAAAGAAGTTTTGCAGCCACCCACAAGCCTGCATGACAAACTCCACAATACAGGAAACAATGGCATCCCTTTGGGGCGCCTTATCCTTTGAAGGCTTCAGGTAGGTGACAAATGAAGACATGAGATTTTCCTCTGACTTCCTAAGCTGATAGCTGCCTCAAAGTAAGCAATAAGTGTCTCTGAATTTCTTAGTCCTGCCATGTTTACTGCTGTTGCTATTGATCTTGGGTACACAGTGACAAAGATGGGCATTGGAGCGGAGATTTGGAAGGCATTCAGTAAAGACCTAGATGGTGCGCCCCTGGAAGCCAGTGGTAAAATGAAAACTTTGCCATTTGCTATAATGTCAGCACCGAAAGTATCCAAAAATCTCACTTGAAAAACCCTCGTGTCAAATTCTGTCCTGAGTTGCCCACAGTGACTGCCGTCAGAGCAAGTGCTGGCCACTAGCACAGGACAAAAGCTTGACAAGCTGTTCTTTGTGTTCCTGTTTAGTTCTCCAGCACCCTACACGCTCATCATCCTGTTACAACACTGCTTCCCAGCATGGTGCAGAGCATTTTACTCAAGGAATGAAAATAGCTGTGAAAATGAGCTAATGAAAATATAGGAGGCACTACCCAAAGAGTTGTTGTATCTCAGAAAGTGTGTGAGACATTAATCTCTAGATACTAGTGCCTGTGCTTAAATGGCTCTCATTCCCACTGGGAGACTACTTGCATGTGATTTCTAAGTCTCCGTCTCACTGACCAAGAAAAACAACCATACATTGAGTTGGAGTGTTAGGCAACGGCTCTACAAGGTTCAGGTGCAGTGAGATGGTGCAGAGTGAACAAAATCTAACTCTCAAACGTAACTTGGAGTGTAGGGTTATGTGATGTATCTTATTTCCGCCTTAATTTCGCAAGGGTCTATTTCTGTATGGCTTTGGGGCAGCTTTTGCTGCAGGGGTAGTCGAGGAGTATTTTGCAGGAGGCTCTTCCGCAGCAGTGCAACTGTGGCTGCATCTCTGTTTTTTTTCCTGAGATCCCTGGTCGTTGCTTTAAATGGCTTTTTGTTTTCATTAGTGATTCAGAATGGATTTTTGCAGACAACCATCTTGATTTGCATGTAAAGAAATGTATTCATGTACAGAAAAAAGTATTCTTTGGTCCCTTTTCCAAATTATTCTTTTTTAATATTTCAGTGAGCAGAAACAATGGCATCTCCTCACCAATGGGCAATCACACATCACATATGGCAAACGCTGAATGGAAATACTTCATTCATTTCAATGGAAACTGCACTAGGTCAGCATGGCCAAAGGCTGCAAAGTAATCAGAAGCTTCAATTAGTTCACAAGCTGCACGTGGAGCTGTGCTTAATGAATAAATTAATACAACTTGGAGCTGTTCACGGGACAATTCAGAGACAGAAAAACTTGGATTGCTTGTGTAACGTGTCCATAACAGATAACTCAGCTCTCAGCTATTGCAAAACTTCTACATGATCTTCTTATGTTAGCTTCTAAGCAACAAGTCGGAAATTCAGGCCATACTTTAAAATGCTGTTAGACTATCTCAGGTTTACATTACATATATACGTATACATATATTTATATATCCAGCAACAGATAAGAAAAGGAGACACATTAGCACCCATTGCTCTTCAGTGTAACATAGCTCCATGGGAAAGCCGAATGTGCTCTTTTCCCTAGTTGAACTACTTTTCGATAAAACTTTAATTATTTCTAACATAGACAATGTACTGAGCAACTGCACTAAAATGAACTCTGCAGCTCTCCTTCGTTGCGTTTCCCGAGAGTCACATAACAGTCCAACTCAAACAATGATTTCCTGGCTTAAACCTACTTGGATCCTAACGCACCCATGTAAACTCTAATTCTGCAGTGGTGGTGTGTCTCAGAAGGGTATTTCAGATCACTACAAACATGGCCACGCCATGTGATCAACACCGCAAGCACTAAAACTTCAGGGGTTTGAGTCTTTGTTACCAACACTATTTGTACATCCATCACTCTCCTCATGATGATCTTTGGGTAGGTGTTTGTTTTTCCACAAGGAAGACCAAGGATCTCATCCATTCAGCTCATTGCTATGACATGAGTTGAGCTGAACCGAGCTGAGAGGGTTGAAGAGAACAACACTGAGCAAAAGGCCAGCATGGTTTGGAAGTATGGTATAGGAAAGATGGATAGTAACGGTAGGAAGGCCTGGAATGCACGCCTCCAACTGTGTGTCCAAAGGACATCACTATTACTTTCTCTCTCCTCTGGGTGGGCATCCTTCAGCAAAACTGTGGATGTTTGCCTTGCATCAGCAGAGACAAACCAGAAGCAGGGTAAAGCAGTCAGACCGTGTCTGGCACCATAAGAAGCCCCACCAAATTGCACCCTCTCAGCAAAAAAGAAATAACCAGAAATGAGCAGGAAGTTTGATACACATTGGGCCCCTCACTACAAGAAAAACACTGGGGTGCTGGAGCATGTCCGGAGAAGGGCAACGAAGCTGGTGAAGGGTCTGGAGCACAAGTCTTATGAGGGACAGCTGAGGGAACTGGGGTGGTTTAGTCTGGAGAAAAGGAGGCTCAGGGGAGACTTTGTCACTCTTTAAAAAACTACCTGAAAGGTGGGTGTCAGTCTCTTCTCCCAGACAACAAGTGATAGGACAAGAGGAAATGGCCTCAAGTTGTACCAGGGGAGGTTTGGATTGGGTATTAGGAAAAAAAAAAAATCACCAAAAGGGTTGTCAAGGCTGCTCAGGGAAGTGGAAGAATCACCATCCTTAGAAGCATTTAAAAGATGTGTAGACAGGGCATTTAGGGACATGGTCTGGTGGTAGACTTGATGGTCCTGGCTTAACAGTTGGACTTGATGATCTTAAAGGTCTTTTCCAACATAAATGATTCCATGATTCTATATAGTAAACAACTGAAACATCTGTACTAGTCCTTAGCTGAAAGAGTAATTTCTCTACAGCATCCTACGATAGCATGAGCCTGCAGAGCAAGCCTTTCCACCTTTTGCACTTTCCCACTGATGAAAACACACGCTACATTGATAAAAGCTAGTAGGATGTCAAGAAGTGGCTGACTATTGTGTTGTTCTTGTGCTTTCTCCTATTGAAGAAAAGCTAGCAGGTATGCTGCAGCTTGGTCCCATACATACTCACAGAGAGTCTTGCGTTTAATCTGCATTCCTGTGCTGCCAATTCAAAAAAAAATTTCTTCTTTTTGCGCCCTAATAACTTGTAGAATGATTCATAGCTTTTTTTATTCACAGTGCTAAAATCACTTCTATCCTTAATGTCTTGTTTGTACGAGGGGAGAGTCTCCAGTGACACTTCTGAATACATGTACTTGTGCATATTTGATGTGGTGCGTTGACATGTAATAGCTAATAAATCTGAAGTATAAAAAAGGCAGTCCCGAGAGCTGATACAAGAAAAGCCTGCCTTGAAACAAGCATACAATAATCCACTGGGACTTGTTCATCCACATGCACAGACCATAGAAGTTTCCCCACAGAAATGAGATGAACAATGTGTGCCAGGAGCAAAATTCCAAGAAGTAAGGAGAGACTTGCAGATATACGCACATCTAAGGTGATCCATAACTGGAACAAAGGCAATATATTCATTTCCAGAGAGGCAAATCATTCTTCTTTTACCGCTTGCACAGTCTTCACTGAAACCAAAGGGTAGATATAGGTTGTTGCCATCCCTTATATGGGACGTTTCTTACATGGGTTGGGATGAGTTACTGTGTCTCAGGGTCCCATGGCCATGCAAGAAGAGCCATAGACCCACAGGATTATTAAGAGGATACATATGTTAAAGATGTAGGTACCTAAATAACCAGGCAGCATTTGCAATTCTTGAGCCATAGATTTCATGCTGTGTTTGAAGGAACTATCATAATGCTGTTGTAATGACATAAATGCTACTTTTAACCAACACCAGGTCTACAGGAATGAGGTCTGAGTATTTTACCAATTAACTCTGTGATTTGCTGAGGCTGCATCAGTGGAAAATCTCTCTTCTCGCCTAGAACACGGCATGAAGTACATTGAAGGACAAAGATGTTTTGTCATTTTCTGTTTAGAATTAAGATTGTTCTCTCACAAAATGCCATTTATTAGGCAATCTAATAGCATCTGTTTTGACATGTGAAAACTTAAAAATCAGCTCCATTGCTACAGGATATTAACTGAAATACTGTTTTATAGAATGTCACTACCTTAGTGAAGCATACACAACTGTGTTAGCTAAAAGGCCAACGGACAAACAAAGCCAATTTGTAGTAATCATAGAACTGCTGTTGTACAATGCTAGCAGAATTTTTTTCTCCCATTCTGCTGCTTTTTTCTGCCACTCATTTTAGGACTCTTTTCTGTAGTGGGATGTTGACAGCACCTTTTCAGATCTCTCCACCTGGCACGCCCATTCTGCACGAAGAGAAAACATCCCCCTGGGTACAGACAGGGCTCAAACTGTATGCAAATGCAATATTCTGCTGAATACACTCAGGTAGTTCCAGTATTAGCACAGAGGAAATACGTATCAATCAGCATGCTAAGGAAAGTGAGGAGATCCGAAGACCTTATGCCTGGACTGCTGTTTTTACATCTGGTACAGCCACCTTTGCTATGGAAGAGAGCAAAAATAGAGATGGAGGAGTCGCAGAAGCTTTTGGATATCCATTTCTTTTCTTTCAGTCTCCAGAAATTGTCTCTAGGCAAAGTGCATTTATTCAAGCTCTTTGACAAGTGGAACAGGTGAACTCCTGGGAGGTGGCCGTGGCTGAAGAAACCACGTGGCCTTTGGCCTGCAGGAACAGTCTTGATGATTGTAAGGTTCCCTTGCAGCCTTAAAATGCATGAAGTTGCCTACATTAGCGATACCTTACAGAAACTTGCTACGTGGCCAATAGCAGCACTTGCACTCAATATCCTTGGGAAATAACCTAAAAATTATGCTGGTGGCTGTAATCTGTTACAGTCACTGCTGAGTTGTGAGATGCTGGACTGCATGCATTCAATTAGTGCACATGCACACTGATTCCTGCATGGGCCGGAGAAGAGTATCATGGCAGCCCAGCAGCACCTACCAACTAGAAGCTAGAAATACACAAATGTGCAAAAAAAGCATCAGATTTTAATAGGCAACATAACTAATCATGGAAGTACAGCTTAGCTAGAGCTGAATTCAGGAAGATGAGTCTGTTAGCATATCTGCACAGAGCAAGTTCGAGTGGTAAGCATGAGCAGATTCTTCATTGCAGGCTGTAGCTGAAATGGAAAGGATGGCCTTGATGCAGGAATTGGGATTCTATGGGGTTATGTTGTACAGAGGTAAACTGAGAAGGTAAGCATGTTTTTTTCAGGCCTGGGAGATCCTCTGTTACCTGAAGTGCCTGAGACCCAAATATCCTCTAGCTCCGCCAGAGTTACAAAGCCTGATGCAGGGTCTGCTAAATGCAGATGTATGACAGTGTCGCAGAGGTGCACAAATCAACATCAAACACCTTTCTGGTTTAAGAACCTGTTTCATCGATCTGGCTTTTAACCCCACCTAAAGAATAGCTCTGGCCACATGATTTCAAACACTTGAGCGGGACTCTCCAACTGTGGGCTAACTGCTTTAAAGGGTTGACAATTTTCAGACAAAACTATGACAGGGTGCTGCAGGAAAACTGAATGTCAAAGAACAGCAGAAGAGAAGAGGAATACACAAAAGGATTTTTTTTTTATTCCATTGCTGTGTAGTAAAGTGTTGAAATCAAGAGAAGTTTGTTCGAAGGAAGAGACTGTCCAGAGCAGGCGAGGTAGTCATCTCTGACTAGGTATGAGACTTAATGTGGCTAATATCCTAACCCAAGTGCTTAAACTTCACAACTGCGTGTAGGGAATATGAACTCCTCATACTGCAGAGACTTTATTAGCAGTGTAATGCAGTTTAAGGTGTGGTCAGGAAGGAGAACCAGCTAAATGTGGACAATATTGAGGTCACAGGGACTCATCTGGTTTTGTTGAGTGGGAGGGGAGAAATCATATTTCCTTTGTTCACACACTGGCCATTCTCCGTTGAAATGTTGTATCCGGTTCTTGCAGCCACAGTTCAAGTAGGATGTCGGAAAATGGGCTGCAAGAACAGAGATTTGGAAGACACGTCACTGAACAACTTGGGAAGGTAAATCTACTTCATGCAGAAGAAGAGATAGATAGATCACCAAGTACAACAACTTGCACAAAGGGCAGAAATTCCCATCACTCAAAAGTATGACCCAGCAGCTAGGAAATGAAGGTAAGCATACTCAGAGAAGAAATAAGGCACACATTTTTGAGCGAGGTAAATAAGTGACTGCAGCAATTTATCACCAACTCTTACAAGTTCGGAAAGCTATAGAAGAGAAGTCAAAATAAAGAGAAATTTTGTATAGATTCAGTGATAGTGTATGGAGTTGGCCTGTGCGGCAAATGAAGAGACGGGACGCAGCTTGATGCAAGCAAATGTCGGTTTATTGTACAGGAGCACAACTTTATATACACTTTCAAAGGCTGCGCGTCTTAAACCAATTGGTTCCTGAGGCTAAGCCTTGCATACTAGGCAATCCCTGATTGGCGGCTAATTAACAGCAAGGTGTTGCCTTTCCCATCCGTTTCCTGCTCCCCTGTGCTCTGCAAACAGGCCTCATCATGTTAATTGCTGTCTAGACAAGCTCATCATGTTGATTGTTGTCTAGACAAGCCCGAGCACATTCCCCTCAGCTAACTGATTGCCACGCATGGTCCTAGTTTCCAGCCTGCTCCTGCAGGCCTGGGAAAGATAAATGACTGCAAGATTACTAGTAAAGTCTAGGCACTAATCCAGAGAAATCTCACCTACTCAGTGAAGCAAATCCAGTGCATTTTTGCTGGACTGATGTTCTTGCTGTCAGAAGCTAGGAATGGAGATGAAAGAGGAAGAAAATTTGGCTATAGTTTCTTTAGACTCTAGAGTTCTCTCTAGAGCACAGAGGAGTGGGACATTGCAAGGCAGAGCAGCGGGAGACATTTAGACTTAATGAGCGGCAGAAGCAGTGGCATTCCAGCTGCAAGGCCGCACTCAGCCAGCCACTGACCTACACCTACATCTAAGTGTTAATGGCCCAAATCCCTGCAGCACAGCTTGCAGAAAAAGCATTGAAACAGAAGGAAGGCCAAGTGCTTTGTCATGTTCCTCCGGTCTTTTACTAACTCAGTGGATGGATATAAGCAAAATAACAGTCTGTCCAGTTCATACCATGGTTGCTGGCCTTAGCAGAACTGGGACTCATTCAAGTTCACCTTGACTTTTTGCAGAGGGACTCAAGAAACAGCCTCAGAATGACTATTCACTACTGCAAATCTCATAGGGCAGGCTCGAGGTAACTGTGATTCAGTAACCAGCAAAAATATTAAAGGAAAATGTAGACCAGGATAGTTTAGACCTATGAGGAAGCAAGCTCCTTTCTGGGTACATTTGTCCCGGGTGTCTGATGACCAGTGCGCAACACAAGAACTTATTGAAAGGTGAAATGAAAGAAATGAGATAACCTTGTGACTTGCAGATCTTGTTGCTCCAGCAAGTGCATCAAAGCCCAGCCATGGGCTAGAAGAGATTAACAAGGAATTGTGGTGAGATGATGAACTGTAGCAAACGTCCTGGAGCAAAACTTTGACAGTGAGGGTCTGTGGACAAGCAGCTCATTTTGGCAAGGCCGGAAAAAGTAAATGTGTAAGCCTGCTATTGAGTGGTCTTTTTTAATGGTACGGTGATCCAGAAGAAGCAGTATTTAGGCAGACTGTGCAGCAAGTAAAAAGGGCATCATTGCAGCATAAGCCAAATCCTGTACGGGGTACCTGGTCTCTTTTTTAAAAAGTGAGTCTACGGAAATGGTCCTTCATCTTTCATGTCAGTAGTGATTTCTGCATCAACTATACTGGTGCCGTAGAACTGACTTCATTCTATTCCAGCTGTTCTGGCAAGCAAAATTGGCTGCTTTACCTTTGGCGAACTGAAAATCAAAGCTGTTTCTCAAGAAAATATGCTGCAACAAAAGCCCTTTTTTTAAAACTGTCTTAAAAAAACCCTGTCTTTTCTCTCAGATATGCTAGACAAAAAGATGTTTAATTTTCAATTATATTTGTATTCTATTTTGGCTTTTTAAAAAATGCAGAATCCACTGTCTTATTTTTTTAGGTTTGATTTTAAAAAATAATAAGGCCATTTCTACTTTGCTATCCTTTTGCACTTCAAAGAAACAAAAGAAGAGAACATAAGAACACCACGTTCCTCCAAAAGCCTCTTCTTCTTCTTCTTCTTCTGGTCCCCTTTTTCTGTGGCGAAGAGGAAATAAAAGCAAGAAAATGGAAGACAACAAAATAGAAAGAACGCAAAAAGAAGAAATTTTCTCAGACATGTAACAAAATTGATTCGAGGACTCATTTTGAAGCTTAAAAACCCCTTTCATTTCTTTGTAAGCTGTCATACAAAAAAAGGCAAAATAAATATTTTCATGCTTTCCTAAAATAAAATCACAATTGGAATGCATCTGGGGTGTTTTTTGAAAGTATTCTAGCAAAAAGTATATACCAGTCCTGCTCTCTGGCAGCGGCAGCAGCATCATTAATACCTCTGATGGCCAATTATACTTCTGCAAACATACTATTTCCATGTCTTGCTATGCTGACATACATATGATCCCAGTGGCTTCACTCATTTCTCACAGATGTCTTAAACAGCCATTCACTTTTCTTGCTGAGGACCACAACTCATTTTTTTTTTTGAGCACTGTTAGTCCCATTGGGTCAACAGAGCTTGATTTTGAGTAGCGTGAACTCTGCCATTCCCACTTACAGGTACACTGAGTAAGAATTATATTTAGGCATTTTACGGAGTGACATTTGTGATGTGTGTGTTTTTTTCTTCACCTTCCTTCTTTTCTTTCCTCCTTTGCCTCCCTTGATCCTGCTATTGGAGAGGGAGAACTTGTTGTGGCTGCCTACGAGACCCAGAGATCTCCAGTCTTGTGTGCAGGAGTGAGTACAATGGGAACTGCTCTGATTCGCCTCTCTGTAGCTGCCTGAGCTTTTTTGCATGGTATGGTCTGGTTTTGATCAGAATCACAGTTTAGAAAACACGCTTAATGCTTTTGGTAACATATTCAAAGAGACGTATTTCATGCGCAAAGTAATTCCCTTTTCCTATGTCAACAGTTTCAGTGAAAATAAATCCCTCTGCTAAAAAGCCATTTTGGTGAAAAGCCTTATTCTCTTGCAAGTGTTTCCTCAGTGCCCAGCACTTTCCCATCCTTGCTGAGATCAAATGAGAAGGATGCTTTGGTTTGCACTCCCTATTAATGCAGTGGAGGATATTTGTCCCACACTTGCCTCCATGAAGTCTAGGACTACTGATGTAAATAGGACCTTGCTCTAAGCAGTCCACATCACAAGGTGACCATGGGGAAGAAAGGGTGCTGTTGATATGGAGAAATAATGTGAAATGGGGATAATGGACATGGATTGTGATTGTATGTGTCTGCTTAAGGAATGTGGGTATGGTGACTAGTCATGGGTGCGGTGACAACTACAGTTTTGAGGAGACGGGGAGACGCCTGCCCCTCTTCCTCTAACAAAGGGGAGACGCCTGCCCTTCTTCCTCTAACAAAGGGGCTATTTAAAAGAGAATAAGAAACGATGAGAGACATTCAAATGCTATCTAGAGGGAGGGAGTGCTAAGTCTCCTTGCTGGAAAAGATTGGGTGGTCACAATCACCTGAAGAAGATCGGATGGTCACAAGAACATGAATCACCTACAAACCTGCAAGACCACCACATTCCAGGAAACGGACTGATAAGCTAATTAACATACGAAGCGGGGTTTAGGTAACGAATATGTATAGGCGTTAATTGAATATTCATTTGTTCATTGTATAAATGTGAGATGGTTCGTCACTTCGGGTATGCACGCTTGTGGAGGAGCGATCCCCCGTGCATCTGCGCGCAATAAACATACCTACTTTATAACTTTCGAGTTATAGAGTCTAATTCCACACGTCACTGTGCCATTAGTTTCACGTGTCAACACCTACAGGAGCAAAGCCCCTGTGTGGCCAGCAGTGAACCTTGGCACTACAACCCCAGTGTCAGAGGACAGTCCCCAATGGTTTCTGCACAAGCTGTGGTTCAGCTCTGCCAAATGAAAAGCCCACCTCTGCCAAGGCCTTGGCACATATGACTCTGGAGGAGCCAAGATTACATGGTGGCTTGAAACCTCACGGCTGAGCAAGCTTTTCATCAGGAAAGTGGCTTTTGCAGGTAATCAGAGTCCTGTTTTTCAGTAGTATGATGGTTTCTGCATGTCAGTATTGCCTTTTATTGCTCCTTGGATCAAAGTTCTGCCCCTGCTGGTGGGAAAGCTGGTGAGAAGGTAGGGTGTCACCTTGAGAGAAGAGCTGGGCATGGAGCTGCGGGCGTCAAAAGGTGGTGGAAAGCCCCCTGCCCCCTCTACAGCCAACTCAACCGGAGGAAGTTAGCTGGATCCACAGTCCTGCACAGGATCAGTTCCTTGTGAAAGCCCAGATGGCATGTTCAGAACAAATCCATGCTGCTGCTAGGGTGAGTTTTTTAACCTCTGTACAGAGGTAGGGTCCATGAAAAATGGAAATAAGAGAAGAAACCAAAAATTTCACCCCTCCATTATCTGCATTATGCATGAGTAACTTTGCATTCCAAAGAAATGGAGGTCAGTAGAAAACAGAGCAATACAAAGGGGAATTTACAGCCTGGACAGCTTGTCAGCACCCAAGACAGCCTGCACCCCCAGGGGAATCACAGGTGTCTACTGCCAGTCATGACAATGAAGTTAGAGACAGCTGGCTAACATGGGAGCCAGTAGC